>NC_048408.1:19566418-19585171 GCF_013103735.1 Etheostoma cragini
GTGTGTGTGTGTGTGTGTGTGTGTGTGTGTCGTAAACCCATCTGTAATTAAACCAAATATCATTTTCTCTATGCAGTCATTCAAACCATGTCAGCTTGCTTTGATGGGGGGGGAAACCTCCTGTACATACACAGATTTACGGATAAACTGAAGTTGGCGACAGTGTGTTTTTTTTTTTCGAGCCCCCCCCCCTCTCAGTGTGATTAAACATCACCGCCGCCTTCAGCTAGTTCACAGAGAGAAGAGAGAGCGCAAGAGATATGTTTTGAATGAGCTGACGAATATTTAAGGATTGTATTGGGGTCAGGGAGGGACACAGGGTTAGACCGGGGTTTGTATTTTGGGAGAGATACAGATCAATGCTGTAAAGTATATCAATTGCATGTTATTGTCACGTTTGTAACTGCCATTGTTTTTGTTTTTTGTTTGTTTTGTTTTTTTGTTTTCTTCCAACGATTGGTTGGGACGGGGATGCACAAAACTTTATCCTTATTTATAATTTTTCCACATTATAGTCTGTATGTTTGTTTTTTGTTTTGAAAATGTTGAATTATTGTGTACCTAGGAAAAAACACCTGTTTTTGCCTTTTTAAAAAGAAAAATGTTCTTTCAACTTTGCAATATTTTTTTTTTTTTCACTTTGGACTCGTCGACGAGAGCAAGCTGTATCATAATTAGCAGACAGTGTTTGTTAGAAACGTCCCGTTTCCCCTCATTCATGTGCCCCGTGTCTTTTTAAAGTTAGCTGTGTGCGCGAGTGGAGTGCGTGTGATGTTTATTCGTCTACCCAAAGTCTTTATTGATGGTGATTATGATTAGCTTTTGTTTTTGTCCATTGCTTTTTAATATTATGATAACTATGATTACTGTTTTATTATTATTTTTTGTTGTTATTATTACCATTATTCAGGGCAAAGATGACACCAAATTGAACAAAGAAATAAACGTGCGACCCCACACCGTGCTGAGAGCAGGACAGTGTTGTCCGTCTTTCTGACGGCGTCTTTTACCGGCGAGGGGGAGCAATCGTTTTTCTCATCGTTACGCTGTAGTGTCCACCTTACTTAAACCGCCACATAAAGATAACCTCTGAACTGAAAGTCTAATAGTATTTTTTATTGTTATTATTTTTATTACATGTTGTTTTCTTTGATCAGGTATCATGATCAGTTTATTTCTTGTTACCCTGGTTTGGGTCATAAATTGCGTGGTGTTATTTAATTTTCTTTCTTTTTTTTTCCATCATCCCTGCCCACTGCTTTTGGATTTTTTTTTTTTTTTATTCTATTTCATGATTATTATTTTATATTTTTTCTGGTTTGTCTGATGCTGTAGTAGTGAGCTGATCAGGCAAATACCAGAACATTTTTCCCCTAATGCTGATACTGTCTTGACTGATGTTGCACTTGTGATGGGTTTTTATTTTGTTTTTGTTTTTTGCGTTGCAGATTTGGGATTGTTGTGCAGACAGGAGAATATTGGGTGATTTCCTTATTTTCTTTTAGTCACAGCAGTTATTTTATCAATCATAGATCTGTGACACAGAGCAAGAAAATGATCCAACAGTGTATTTATTTCACTGATATTTATTTATTGGTCATTTGTATGTTTTTTTGGTTTGTTTGATTTTTGTTTTTATGTGTATTGTTTTTTTGTGGAGGGATAACGGGACTCAAGGTAGAGGAGTCTCTCATTGGCGTTTTACATTGTGTACAGAAAGCTAAATATTGTATTCAACCATCACACTAACGTACAGTCTATAAAGTAACCGATTAACTGGCAAAAATAGAAACCTACAGCACAGTAAGTAAGCACTGTTTCTGGCTTTACTGTGACTGTCAGACTTATTTTGTTTACTGTTTACCCTCTCAGAAGGCTCCAACAAACAAATGGTTTAAAGTAGCCACGGCATGGTGTATTTGAACTCTAGTGCTTTACTAATAACTCACAGTTAAAGCTTGTTTTGTTTGAAACTTGGATGGTTTTTAATCAGAATGCCAGCTACAAAGCAGACAGGATTTGTTTGTTTTTTTAAGTTTAAGATATTCCAGCTGATGATAACTACTATAAAAGTGGACTGATTGGCTTGTTGTTAACCTGCACTCCCTGTTAGCGAGGAGGGACACGCTTGCTTTTAAATATCATTGAGGTTTGTTGCTTGGTTTTTCCAAATGCAGTGTAGATTGCATGACTTTGCAAGTTTGCAGGGTGGGGGGAAGTTTGATTTCAGTCTCCACTGTTAAAAGGCATCTTGTATGTACAACACCATGGATTTATCTTGGATTTAGCTTTACTGCCGTTTCCTTTCTATTTTTTTTTTGGGCTGTATTCTATCCCCCCTGCCCCCCAGTCTCATTTCAAACAGAATAAATGCCATTATATTGTGAATACCTCAGGATTTTTTTGGAGAAAAAAAAACATTAAAACACTTAAAAATCAAATAAACAAATAAATAAAAACTTTGTCATGGTGTTTTTTTTTTCCTGCTCCCCTGGATGGATGGATGGATGGATGGATGGATATGAAAGGTAGTCTGATAAACAAAAATAGAAATGCTATGTAGATTGGGTTTCTTGTTTTTTTTATTTTATTTCTATTGAGGTTCTGGCAAGAATTACATATACTTCCAGTTCTGAAAATATACAGAAACACTTTTTTTTCAAAGTTTTAAACTTTAAAAGTTTTACAAACATGATGAAAACAATAACACATACACTACTAGACTGACATAATTACCTTTAAATCAGAGGAGTAAACCGCGTCCAAGACTGGTTGTCATATCTTAATAAATCCCTCGACATTATTATGAATTTTGTAGCTCATCTTTTTTTAAGGGAGTATTCTCAGTACCTCATACCAATTTTGCAGTGCAGGGATGTTCTTATAAATCCAAAATGTATGAATAGTTTTTCTTGCTACATATAAAAGTGTTACAACCAATTTAGTTTTATGTTTACTTACAACGTCCACTTTAGCTGTGCTGCCAAAACACATTGAAGAAGTGAAAGCTTGTAGTCATAGCCAATCAAGGCAACCACCTCCTTTTCACTTCTCTCCAAAATGTTGGTGTCTTTGTATATTTGAAGTCATTTTAACCTTTAGTTTTCACAGACTTTATACTTGGATAAATGTTGTATTTCCATTTTTACCACAAAGAGCACTGTGCTCTACTGCCTTAACTTTGATTGACATTAAATTATTTTTTGGGAGAATGTTGACTTTAAAATAGATATAATTAAATATTGAATGGTTTTCTCAAGCTGTATAGCACTCCTCTTTAAAATTTAAACTGATATACAACCCCCCCCCCCCCCTTATTTCAGAGCATAGTCAATATTCTCAATTTTTATTTCATACATTATTTTTGTTTTTTACAGTATACAAATAGTTGGCATTACTAAAACCCTAAACGTGCAGCTCAAAGATTCTCCAAATGGAGACATACTTCCTCTTGCAATTGACAGTTCTGTCCACAGCAGGGTGCACTATTCATTCAGAGAGTGGTAATGTCCTGTTGGTGTAGCAGTGCCATAACACACACACACATAGACAAATCCCTCCATAACAACCTGTTTTAAATTGGACTTATCCAAACTTCTGTCATTGTGTTTTAAATAATTCTTGAAGTGTTTTAGTTGGCCAGAAGGTGTGATCAATGGAGTGGATTTGGATGGGTAGTATTGTGTTTTTTATTGTGTGTATTGAGTGTCACTGAACTTCTCGCATTTGTCTAAAATCGATCATTGTAGGTCACATCACCCTTCTATCCTCCAGACAAAGGCAGGCCGATGTGCTCTAACACGCCAGAACAAACTTCCATGCAGACCTCTCCCTCTCTTCCTTCTAGGGCTTCTGCACTTTCCCCCTCAGTGAAATTTACCACAAATACCTGCATGACATGACTTGACATGAATGATGTTGCTCCTCGTTAAAAGCATGCACATCCACAGATGATACATATTTTAACTGTGTTAACTAACTTTTAACACTTTTTTATGGTATCTACACTATTAATATGTATATTACGCAGAAACAAATAGGATAATTTTAAATGGAGGCCATTATGAGGTGTGTGAGACAGTTTGCTGTCCTGAAGCAAGCTGCAGGAAGCTGCCTAATATGTGAAGTGGAGTAACAACAGACAATGACCTGTGGCTGGAGAAATGAACCAACAGGATGATGACTAAGCGAAAGAACACAATCAGCTCTAGATAGGCACTTTGCTTTCCCAGTGTGCACATGGAAACACCATAGTACAGTATGCTAACTGTTCACAGCATGATATAGGCTACATTATATTTTAGAACATAGTTAATGTGTGTTAAGCGCCGGCCACCCTGATACAACCCACTTGCGATATGCATATGCATAATATGCTAATTCAAGCTGTATGATTACAGAAGGAAGGATTAAGGGAAAATACCACTAGCCTATTTGAAGACCAATAAATCACCTAATACATACACAACATTGTTGTGGAACTCAATATGTTAACTCTACCAGAATAAGTAACAATTACTAACACTCATTGTAAAATGTAAAATATGAATTCAAAGTATATCATTAAGCATTGTTTTCAAATAGCCTATCTACTACAACAGTGTAACATGGAAATGTACTTATTTTATTTTTTGGGTAGTCATTTTATTTGTTTTAGATCTATGAAAAATATTTCTGGGTCCACTGAGCCCAATCACGATGGACGGAGGCTAAAAAATGAATTGCTTTTTCAACTCTGTCTCAAAACAATACTCACATGCCCATATGTCCATTGAAAGCGGTATTGGTTGATAAAATCATTCTTCCTTTCAGTTCAAGGTAGAATTTATTGTCATTTTCTCCATAGACAACATGCAAGTATTGCAAGAGTTATAAATATAATGTGAATCTATTATTATTGGTATTCGAACAAGATTGTTGAAATCTCTCTCTGAAAAGTAACTACATCAGGACTTGGTCTGAATTAACAATCTAAAGTTTATGTGTATTACTGTTTTATTTTATCGCCTACAGTCACATAACATAATGTATGTACACACCTTGTAATGCCAAAAGTGTGCGAGTCCTTGCTCTGTTTCAGTCATGCTGTGACACGCTGCCGCTACATTTCTATCAGCCCATCTTTGATGTGTGGCAGATTTGAAACAGCAGGAGGACCGGAGCTTGGGGTAATGACAGGGGTTAAAAAGAAACTTTACACCACACAGGCACCAAAACCCAACAATAGACCACGCCTCCCTCCACTTCTTTGCTCTTTTTTTTTTAAATCTTTTTCTTTCTGTGTCTCCTCTTTCTGACCATATATGGTAGAAAATGAAACCAAAAGCTCATTGGTGCATGGGAGACAAAGTACAGGTAGACGTTTCCCTTGTTTGGGATGTGTTATAGTAAAATCATTTCCCTTCATTTATGCTTTCTTGTCAGGTAAATATATATTTAAGTTAAGTTTTTTAACAGAGAGAATGCAATACCAGAAGTGCAAAGACCTACTGAGAGTATCCTGCACTGTACTGTATGTACGTGCTTGCGTTGACACAACTGACAGACCCATTTCTTTGTCTATAAAACCATTAAAACATCAATATATGAACACACTCCTGCATGTTGGTTTGTTCCCCTTTACATTTGCTTCCTCTCTCCACAAGCGTTATGTGTTTTGTGTCATCCACCTTGGACACATCAGCAGTGCCACACCCCTGCCTGGTGAGGCTCTTTATTCCCACACACACACACACACACACACACAATCTGCCCAGATGCTCCAATCACAAAAAAGATAATCACAGACTCTCTTCCAATACACAAACAGGGTGTAGGCTACTCACATCCAAAACGCTGGGTCAAAGGATCAAATTAGGCATTGTTAAATCACCATTACTGTCTGGTAGTATCAGACAGTATTGTTCCGCTCTCCTCTGATTGGACCAACTTGAGAAGAGATTGACTTTTAGTCATGCAGATTACAATCACCCAAGTGATGAATGTGTTATGTGTCTATATATCGATTGCCTTGTGACAGTGGTATCAAGGTGCACATTTTTAGTTGAAAAAAAGTGTACACTTTGCTAAATGTTTCCAGACATATCTGAAAGTAAATGAAATATTTTTATATTTTTTTACATTTTTATATGAGGGTATTATGTGTATTTAAAATGTTGCTACAGCTGTTTGCAATTTGTTTTATTGATACATATGTAATTGTTATTTTATTATTTCTTATATTATTGTGAGAAGATCTAACAAAGTGTTGAGACTCTTGCCTGGATGATACATGATATCAAAATCATCTTCTTCTTGTGCTGTTTGATTTTCAAAGTAGAGCCAAGAAATGAATGCCTTTTTATTAAGGGTCTACGTTTTGATTCAGAGTTACTTTGCAGCCACATGTCATACCTCCGGGTTTGCTGGTGAGCTCTTGAACGCAGCACGTACAGCAGGGCGGGAGGTGGGCGGGGCGTTTTCATTTACCTGCGAATAATACAACTGTGCGGACTAAAGGTGAAGACTGTCCGTCCCCGCAGAGCAACGCCTGAGCAGCAGGACCGAATGACAGAGAGGTGAGACGCGGCTGAATACATAAGACGCTTTTTCACTGAGCGGTTTCTTTTGAAGAAAGTTTCGTCGCAACACGGACACTAACAGACGAACTGAGCTCACCTACAGTGCCTGCAGCTGAGAACCAGGTGGGTTGTTATTTTTGTATAGAGCTGGGTGGAATTAACTGTGTCTTCAGCAGATGGGAGTTGTTATTAACTTGACATGTTTAAGTGTGGTGAAGAAAAAAAAGATTGTTTTAGTTTAAGAAAGACAAGTCGGAATGTATTTGTTTTACTCAAGATGCCCAGGTGATCTCATCAGGCGACACAGAGCAGCCCTTTAACCCCGCGCATGCTCAAATCGTCTTTGAATATTGATCTATTTGTAAATGTTGTGCGTTATTTGCTAAACCTATCTATGGGACTTTTGCTCTGTCAAGATTGTTGTGACACTAATATACAGCTCACGAAGTCACTTCTCTTTATGATTCTCACAAGACTAAAGATCCCCAGTATAACCATATGTAGCCTACTGACATCAACCAGTTATATTTCATACACAAATGTAGATAAAGATTGGGGGAAAAAAAACTCTTAAGTTGTAAATTAAAAGTTAAATTCATAGGCTAGTATACCTGTATGGGCACACAACTTTTAATTTGATATTTAAGGACTGGTTGCATGTTTTCTTTATTTACCAGGTAGCCTAATAATAATAGTAAATGCAGTATGACACAAACAGCATCTAGTGTTTACTGTTTTTGACTTTAGCTTATGTTACATTTACCGTTTGCAAAATGGATCCTGCAGTGTAGGTTTGTCTTGTTGTTTTATCAGGTAAATATGAGATGATCTTTTTTTTTTTTTTCATAAAACAAACTGCACACACCCTTATGATGCTGCTTGTCTACCAAGCGGAAACTTCCAGGTCTGACAAGTTGAGGCAATGAGGAAGCGCCCCAAAATTGCATTGTATCTAGTTTCCAACAGGGGGCGACTCCACTGGTTGCTAAAAAAGTCCCATTGCATAAGGAAATTACTGTACTTCTCGCTTGATTTAATACCCCAGTAAACATTTTCCTAACAAGTTCATGTTGTAACTTATGGTCCCATTTAGGTTAACTAGACGATGAAAGCAGGTTAATTTTTAGGGGTGTGGCTACACCCGTCTTGCTAATTATGACAGAGGCTCAGCAATGTGTATCCACAGCACACTGTATATAAATAGGCGTCAACTTGTTTTTGTCTTAAACTTTGACCCTCTCACTGTGTTTTCACTTTATCAAAGTTAATTAGAACATTTGTGTACCCTAAAAATGTATTGTTCAGCATTCAATAACACCTTGCCAACCAAGCTAATGCAAGCTAGCTGGCTAGCTAGCTTGCATTAGCTGGTAACTAAAGGGAAAGTCTTCAGATTTTCAGCCACCTGTGTGTACTACAGTACATGCAGATGAATGGCGCCAGTGTCCGGAGGTGCCTGATCCTAACCCGCCTCTGACACTGGCTTAGCTGTGGCAATTTCAACCCTTAGCTCTGCCCACTGGTCAAAAGATGCTCACTTCTGGCTCCAAAATACCAAGATGGCGACACTAAATAGAAAATTTAAACGGCATTCCACAAACCAGTGGGTGATGTCAGACTGATGTTATAGTGTCTACCCTCAGGATACAAAATTAACAAGCAGTCACAAGAGAACTTTGCTTTGTGGGGATGATGAAGAAGTACAGTGGTGCTCATAAGTTTATGAACCCATGCTAAAGTTGACTAAAAAGAGGAACAAAAATATAATGTTTGGGAAATTGATCTCAATGCCTTCATTAAAACAAATCGGAAAAATCTAACCTTTAAGGACACCACTTTTCTTTGTGAATGAATAATGTATCGTAAACAAATACATTTTATGTATAAACACCCATATGTTAAATTCCCATAGAAGCAGGCAGATTTTTATTTTGAAAGACGAGTTATTTCATGCTTCCAGGATACTATGTATCCTGATAAAATTCCCTTGGCCTTTGGAATTAAAACAACCCCACATCATCACATACCCTTCACCATACCTAGAGATAGGCACGGGGGACTTTCCATTAAATCATCTCTCAATGCAAACCACTATTAGGCTAACTGAGAAAAAAGAAAATGTAATTCCTTTTTTTTGGTCAACTTTAGCATGGGTTCATAAAGTTACAAGCACCACCGTGTTTCTAACAAGATATGACCGTTTCAGCTGGGGCATAATTCTACTCAGGACTTGTAGAAATGGTTTGCAGATCATAAACTGTGTCTTCCTCCTTTGGTTCAGCTTGGAAATTAAAACAGTTCTGTCACATCTGGAGCCCAATCAGCCCTTTTAATTCTGCTCTCATCACCTTTTATACAGGAAGTCAAATGCAGACCTCTTTTTGGGCTGAAAAGGCAGACCTTTTTCCACTTTTTTTCAATGTCTTCAGCTTGCATGTTGAACAGCTATCTACCCCTGTCCATTTTATAAAAATAAAAAAAACCTTTCACCCTTACTCTACTGGCCTCGTACCTGCAGCCTGGCTGCAGATGGTCGGGCCTTTACTCTCTGAGGTAAGAGCCATGGAAGCCCTGGTAAAGCAGGGATTGACTGACAGCCAAGAACAAGAGAGAGCAGGGGCGTGGAAATAATGAGAGAAGCGTGCACAATGCCCAAAGAACACAGGAGATGCAGATTAAATAGGCCCCTGCAGACAATAGGAGTTGTAAGGTTAACAAGGGATTGTGATTCATAATAAGAAATTGATCACAAAAAAGGTGATTCTGTTTCCCGACATAGTCTTGTCGGGAAACCCTTCCAGTCACACACTAAGACTCAATTCCTCATCCTGAGGTCAGGCATGTGTTGGGTACTCTGAATCGATACAGAAAAGCGGGCATGAAGATTGAAGCGTTTCATTTTGAAATGTGCAGAGTTTGTGCAACTTCCTGAGGAAGTTAGCTCATGGACAGTGATGCCGCATACATGTGAATGTCACAAGTTTTGTGTGGGCTTTGTGTTTTAATGGTTTTGTAATTTCAACCTGAGACTGGATGATGCATGCAGCACCTTGTATACGTACTGTACATATGTGATCCTTCTTTATTTCTTATCTTTTAGTTTTTTCTGACCTCTGCTGCAGTTTTGATTTTGGTGCTGCATGATTAAAACCAGAAGAAATGTGACTGTGTTCCTCTTCCTCCTCCCCCACTAATGTTCGGGAGTCTGAGCACATAATGAACTTAAAAGAGACACGGATGACACCTTGTGCACTGATCCCTTTATCCCTCACTCTATAAACACACACACAACACACTGTCTTTATCCCTCTCTACACAGACACACTCTCAGCTGTTTTTTAATCATCCGTCCTGTACCTGAGATGAGGAAGTTGCTCCTGTTAAAAAAAAAAAAAAAAAAAAACATTTGAGTATTTTTATAAATTTATAGCCTTTTGATTGAGAAGAGAAACACTTTTGTGTGGTTTTAAATTTACATTCATTTTTTAGATTTAGATTAAGCTACTTGCAATTTATTTTAATTTATTTTAAGTTAAGGTTCATATCAACTTGCATCCGGTGGACAGGAGTTGGGGATTAAAAAGTCATTGCTTTACTAAAGGGTTAAAATTGAAAAAGGATAGTAGGAACCACTGAGTTAGTTTCAACAGAAAGAAGTAAAAAAAAAAAAAGCTTTCTGTAAGGCTCCCATTGATAGGAATGTATTTATTCTTTTTTGCATTTTTCTGTGAATGTATTTGGTTAAACAATCATTTGTAGGACCCTCTTGAAAATGAGAATTTGCATATCAATGGGTAGTGAAACCAGATCGAAGGTGATGGATCTTATCTTTTTTTAGGTTGGGTTTTTTCATTTTTGGTGATTCTTCTCCAGGGTGTGGTTGGGGAATAATGGCATGTCTGTCTCTGCCCAGACTTGCTCCCGACATTCTTCTCTACATCTCCGACTGCAAAGCATCCCTCCACCTTACACTACTAAAGGCTCTAAATGCTTAGAGCTAGTCTCAATGTCCTGAAGCCGAATATGTAATCACTGCATATTTATCACCTGTGGCGGAAATTGCAGATCTAAAGAGAGGGTTGGGGATAATGAGTGGGAAAAGGAGTTGGGAATCTGTGGAATTCTGTGTAATGAGCTGGTGAGGAAAGAATGTGAGTCAGACAGGGAATAAGAGTTGTATTGTAGAGCTCAGGTGAAAAGCGGCTAATTGTTTTGTCTGTTTTGAGCCTCAGATCATGAAAACACTGGCAAAGACGGAAATGACCCATACAAAATTGAATGGGATTATTTTTCTCTAAGTAACATATTGTACTGTGGATTTTACCTTCATCGTTACATGTGTCTGGTTTGAAGCACTTTAGTGCACATTTAGCTTTAGGTCATCGGTAAAGAGGTTGTAGTCTAATAATAGTAATCATATTATTATAATACTATAAGATTAATAACAAAGTGAAACAATATGAAATGCCAGCTGTTGTTATAATGTGACCAAACCTGTACAGTGAAGCTTCTCTTCAGTAAACCAATAATGCTCTCAGTAAAATATAAATTATTGGACATATTTTTACATACTCCTCAAAATCTCTTCATTTTGGTTTTTGAAAATGTTTTCCCGCTCTTTCTTAAAGCTACCATGACGGACGCAGACAAGTTCTTGTATGGGGACCGCAGTGGGGGGAGCAACCCTTTGGCCCAGGCCGACTGGTCCACCAAGAAGCTGGTGTGGGTCCCCTCGGAGAAGCTGGGCTTCGAGGCTGGCTCCGTCAAGGAGGAGCAGGGAGACGAGTGTGTGGTGGAGTTGACAGACTCTGGCAAGAAGGTGAAAGTGAAACATTTCTCTTTTGAGTAACTTCTGCCTGTTGTTGAACAGTCCTTTTCAGGCAACCAACCAGCATTTTCATTTAATTAGTGATGTTAAAATGTGCTTGTAATAGATTTCTGCTATTTAGATCTTGTTCAGGGCACCCTTCTGACAGGTGTCTTGTCACTTGAAATCTTAGGTGACGATAAACAAGGATGACATTCAAAAGATGAACCCACCTAAGTTCAGCAAGGTGGAAGACATGGCGGAGCTCACCTGCCTGAACGAGGCCTCCGTGCTACACAACCTCAAAGAAAGATACTACTCTGGACTCATCTATGTGAGTTTGGGTGGATACACATTTAGATACATCTCATATTGCAGATCTGTCTTCATTGTGGATGTATTTTTTTTATTTTTTATATATATATATATATATATACATTTGTGACTGGTTGAATTAAAGCTCCTGACGGTAACCATCCTCTATCTTACCCAGACGTACTCTGGTCTCTTCTGTGTGGTGGTCAACCCGTACAAGTACTTGCCCATCTACTCTGAGGACATAGTGAACATGTACAAGGGCAAGAAGAGACATGAGATGCCCCCTCACATCTACGCTATCACAGACACGGCCTACAGGAGCATGATGCAGGGTACCACAGTTGTGTTTGTTGAGGAAAACAGGGTTTGCTACAGAATATGTACAATACATAAACAACAAGTGTTTGTAGCACCACAATTTTCCCCAAAGCGACTTTTCTTTGGTTTGTTTCACCATCAGGAAAAGTATGTAGGCCAAGGATATTTAATTCACAATGATGTAAACAAAGAATAGAAACATCCTTCATTTTTGAACCTCTGGATTCAGAGAATTGATTTGCGTTTTAGCCCGACATAGCCTGAGTGTAACAATCACATGCTGTGTTAATACTGAGCTTCACTTTAGCTTCATCTGTTATGTCAACCCCGATTTTAAGATTTCTCCTCTTTCTCTTCCTCTCAGATCGTGAGGACCAGTCCATCCTCTGCACGTAGGTTACTCTGTCTTCTTGGTATTTTCATAACTTGGTTTAGAACAGTGGACAGTCTTTTCTTGAGTGATCAGTCTTTCCCTTGCACAGATTCATACAGATGGCATCTGTTGGTTGTAGGATCAAGCTTGAATTGATTTTTCATCAACACTGTATAGACTCAAAATTGAATTGTTATTAAGCAGACTTTAACAAAACCGTCTCGCATAAGCTTTATTTATTTGCAATCTGCTAGCTTTTGAACATTGCACATGATATTATTAAGTAGATTACATTTGTCAGGAATTGTAGAAGTTAATGTTTTCTGAACACCTTCAGGTTTTGACACCCATAAAAAACAAAAAAGGTTCATAGTTTATTCTTTTATTTTTTATATTTCTGCATGCTATGAGAAAAGAGGTCAAACTTCCATTAATTGGAAACCTCATCTTAAAGGTGGAATATGTGATATTGGAGATATTTGAACTCAACACCTGAACAAATACACACCTCAGATTTACTGTCCCTCACTCCCACTGCCTCTCTCTTCATACATTAATGACCCTGTCCTGTGCAAGAACAGAATTGTTATGTGTGGCTCCGTCAGAGTTAGTCTTTGTTTTCCTTTTTAAAGAGGACCATGAAGAGAGATTTACTTAATTGGAAGAAAAAAATGCGTTGGATTGGAATCACAGACTCCACCTTCTTTGACTGCGGTGTGATGTGTTGCATTTAATGCCTTTGGATCATGCCGTTCAGTATACTAATCCCCTAATTGTTGTATAAACTGCCTCTTTCTCTGCAGTGGGGAGTCAGGAGCAGGGAAAACAGAAAATACCAAGAAAGTAATTCAGTATCTTGCCCATGTTGCGTCCTCTTTCAAGTCCAAAAAAGACCAGGTCAGTAAAAACTTTACATTTCCTCCTCTTAGAAAAAAAACATAATAGAACTACATGATTGTATAAAATTAACCTGGGCCTACAATAACCTGTAGGGCAGCCTAAAACCTTTTTTATACAAACCTTTTTTTTTTTTTTTGCATACAACACTAAGCTATTCAAATAATTGTTGGTATGATTTCATTAATCATGTTTTGATGTTAAAAAACCTGTGACAACCTTACCTATGGGTCAGTACGCCTGTTGTCAAATAGACAGATTTACATTTGTTAATAATATGTTGGATTTATGTTAGGCCAATTTGGTGGTCCCTCTTCAGTAACTCTGAGGACCCCCTAGGGGCCCCGGACCCCCTGTTAAAGATCTCTGCTGTAATGGTCATTAATCGTTACTGCCTCCCTTCTGTTCTTTATGATGTATAAACAGACAGTTCTTCCCCTGATTGGTCCATCTTTTGTAATGAAATCTACCTGAACGAGCTATGTGGCAACTTTTTCACATTCTTCTTTCAGGCCTCGACGTGCTGGCCTCACCTTTTTACTTACACCGACTTACAGTGAATCCAAATTGTTTGTGTGTGTGTGTACTTGTATCTTTTTATGTAGGTTAATTCACAAGTCTTTACAGGAGCTGTTTGCTAAATCACTCCATGATACACCAGGTTTCCTCTACAGTTATCTAGTTTGTGTGCTGAAGTTGGTATGAAATGTGTTGAACTCTCTCCCTTTTCACCTCTTCTCCAGGGCATTGCAGCTTTGTCACATGTGAGTTAATCTCTCTGACTCCATGCATGGTGTCTGTTTGTGCACCTGCACTCTACTCACAGGAAATGTTGTATTGTCTTTGGGTTTTGAAGGAAATGCTTTCAAACAATATTTAAGGTCTATGGCTTTATAGGAATAGTTTGACATTTTTGAGAAATGTGTTTACTCATTTTTCTTAACGAGAGTTCTACGAGAAGATCACTTTGTTAAATATGACCTGACACTCACAGCTGGTTAGCTAAGCTCAACAGAAAGCCTGGAAACAGCTTGGACTTCACGGCAAACTCGGCCACCATGTTCTCGCTGACGCACCTTACATGCATTAGTTGGATATGAGATATAATTTGTTTTTAAAAAACCCACAAAAATCACCAATTAAAAAAGAGTCTTGTGTGGGTGCCCAGATAGCTCATTTGGTGGAGCGGGTGTCCATATATAGAGGTTTACTCCTCAACGCAGCAGGCCCGGGTTCGGCACCGACCTGTGGCCCCTTGCTACATGTCATTCCGTCTCTGTCCTTTTCATGTCTTCAGCTGTCCTGTCAAATAAAGGTCTAAAATGCCTAAAAAATCTTTAAAAACAGAGTCTGGTGTAGGTTTAGAGGATCAAGAGACATGATTGCACAACTATTACTTCTTTAGTGAAATAGAAGACCAGTTGAGCAGTAACTTTATCTGACATTTGTCTCAAATGCTAAAACATGCCTCAGTGTGTTTGAATGCTGTATTAGGTGACAGTAATCTACTTCACCCAGCAGCTATTTTTCCTCAATCTGGTCAGTCCTGATTTCGTCATTGTTATGTAGTAGTAATGTATGTGTTTGGGGGTGTCAAGATGCACTCCTGCATTTCCTTGGGCAATCTTGGCTAACCAGACTGTTTGCTTCCAATGTTCTATTGTATGTGCCTGCATGGACAGGGACGGTCTTACAGGGGTTTTGTGCTTGAGTGGGCTTGGTGGTATGTGTGTTGGAATGTGCATGGTTTAGTATTGGCTTAAGTGCGTGGTTGATTGGGCAATGGTAACATCCTCTGAGGTAAATCTTTTGGAATAAACAAGTTTGGGTTGCACAGATCTTATGTTTGTATTAGCCAGTGAGCTGCAGCTAGCAAGTTCTGCAGCGCTTCAAGAGAAATGCATGATGTAAAGTTGTGTTTGCCTTAATAATGTGCAGCTTAGTGTCATGTTACAGTTTTTATTGAAGTCTTTAGTTTGAAACTGAAACTGTCTTCTCTTTTGTCAGGGGGAACTAGAGAAACAGCTGCTGCAAGCAAATCCCATCCTGGAGGCATTTGGCAACGCAAAGACCGTCAAGAACGACAACTCCTCAAGATTCGTAAGAACGACTTGATGCACCTGAAATCTTACTTTTATCCATAATAACATTCGTGTAACATAACATTAAGCACCAATAAAAATAAAAGTGGGATAAACATTAGATAATAAGTATGGGTTTACCAACTCGTGCTGCCCACTCAGAAAACAGCTTTTCAGGAACTTTTGTAAATGTATCACAGTCAACATTAAAAAGCATTGCAAGGTTTATTGCTACATATGAAAATGGTTTGATTGGTTTTCTCTTGTAGGGAAAATTCATCAGGATCAACTTTGACGTCAATGGATACATCGTTGGAGCCAACATTGAAACTTGCATCCTTTTTTAAGAAAAATGCATAATTACTAAATGGTTGTGTAAAGGGATTAATTTGCTAGGTAGCTCCAAGGCAAAAGGAAGCATACCAAGCCCCATTTTTCCAAGGGTGACAGAAAATGTAATGTCCAGAGGAGGAAAGCCTGTACTACTGTGTTGGCACTACCTGGAGGTCATATGGTTGCAATGAATGTTTTGCTCGGACAGAAAACCATTAATTTGAAGTATGACAATCGTTACCGTTCTCTGTTGCATTTGAAGTGTTGCATATAGTAACTTGGCCAACTTTGGATGTGTTGTGAGCAAAACCGGGTGTCACTGTAGCTGTGTCACAAGCATTAGCAAGAGTTTGTTGTAGCAAATTTTATGAATGAAAAAGATATATACCTGTCTAGGAGAAAGGGGGACGATTCAGGGTTGGTTTTGAATACTTTTCAATAACGTACTGTAACTGTCTTCATCTGTTGAAAGACCGACGGATGTCTGACACTCTCCCTTTTTAGTTCTAGGCCCTGAGAGTCTGTGTGTTTGACCAGCTTTGCTTCTGTACATTTTAAAGATGCTGTTTTCTCGCTGCGTTTGCATTTGTTTGTCCTTGACTGAAATGTTACCAGATCTGCTGGAGAAGTCTCGAGCCATCCGACAAGCAAAAGATGAGAGAAGCTTCCACATCTTCTACTACATGCTGACAGGAGCAGGGGACAAGCTGCGCTGTAAGACATTGTATCACAGCGTAAATGCATCAAACTGAGCTACGTGAATTAAAGTTGCTGCAAGAAGCAAAGTAAATGTGTGGACTTGCAGTTCAAGAGCCAAGTTAAAGTTAAGCACTCACCTACAAAAGAAGTCAACGAATATTGAAAACTGAGCTTCTCAGTTCAGTTATTTCTGCAACACAATAGTACTGTTATATGCATAAAAGCCAAAGAGTTTAGCAGCACAATTAAAATGTACTGACAGATCCCTCTCAGCTTAACAAGTCCATTAAAATAGTAATTTCTCTCTTCTTTTTCTTCAACTAGCCGAGTTGTGTCTGGAGGATTACAGCAAGTACCGTTTCCTGTCCAATGGAAAAGTGACAATACCTGGCCAGCAGGACACAGACATGTTTACTGAGACCATGGACGCATTTCAGATCATGAGTATCCCAGAAGATGAAAGAATTGGTACATATGTTTTTTTTTTTTTTACCGTTTATAGTTTTTTTTTTTATGGATTATTTAAAATATCAATTTAAAGGTTCCCTGTGGAGTTTTAGACCTGTATTTGCACTATGAAACTGTTTTTCTGATAGTCGGTTCCCCGTTTGTTGGTCTCACGCACAAGGACGCACATGCCTGCACACAGGTGACACAAGACATATCAAGATTTGAAGAGTTTGTTTTTAAATATCCTATCACAGAATGTGTTTCTAGGGATGTGTTTTTTTTATAGAGAGATTATCAAATGTATGGTTAAGTGGCACTTCTTCTTCTTCTTCATGTGATGCTTTCCTCTGTCTGTTTGTCAGGTCTGTTGAAGGTGATGTCTGCAGTGCTGCAGTTAGGGAACATGACCTTCAAGAAGGAGCGTCACTCCGACCAGGCCTCCATGCCCGATGACACTGGTACATACAGAAACACCACCACCACCACCATCATTTTCTCTGTGCATGCTGTCTGTTTCACTGCCATTTATTTAAACGTTCCCAATTAATCCAACATCCAACTTACATCCTCCAATGTGACTCCATGTTTCACCGCCAGCTGCCCAGAAAGCGTGTCACTTGCTGAGCATCAATGTGACCGACTTCACACGAGCCATCCTGTCCCCCAGAATCAAGGTCTGCATAGCAGTCTAAACATTATTCGTTTCATTGACATTCAATAATTGGAAAATATGGACCTCATTGTGTGTCAGTTCATGTTTGAGTTTTTTTTTAACCTGGTGTTTGTTTTTCGTTTCCTCATGACAAATAAATGAACAAGTTTTTCTCAATCAGCCAGCTTCCTGTGTAGCAATAATTATAAGTATCGCAGGATAACTGTGGCGTATTTCTTTTTGCAGGTTGGCAGGGACTATGTCCAGAAGGCACAGACCCAGGAACAGGCTGAGTTTGCTGTTGAGGCTCTTGCTAAAGCCTCTTATGAGAGGATGTTCCGCTGGCTGGTCATGAGGATCAATAAGGCCCTGGACAAAACCAAGAGACAGGGAGCCTCCTTCATTGGCATCCTTGATATTGCTGGATTTGAGATCTTTGAGGTGAGGTGTTAGGGCTTGACAGCTTGATAGTTGTGCATCATACCTCTACTTTTGTGATCACACAGATGGCACTGATGGGGCTCTATTGGCTCAGCCACTCTGTATTTGACACAGCTCGATAGCATGACTCCTGATTGTAAAATCTGACTAAAAGATGCAGGTTTAATTCACAAACAGAAGTGAATACATATTACGCAATTCCTTATAGAAATAATGGACAGCAACTAAACCTCCCTTTTAGGCAGTGGGCCTAAAATGGAGGTCCAATTAGGCAAAATATGTACTGTGATGGTAGGGTCTTTAACAGTGTTCACTGGACTGTAAGACTCTGGAGAAGCCCGGAAACACTAGATGTCTGTAGCCTCATCACTCTCCAGGCATTGAGGGTTTCTAAATAAAGGTGAAGATTAAATTTTCTGTCATCAAATAATGTTTTTTTTAATTCTCTCTTACAGTTGAACTCCTTTGAGCAGCTGTGTATCAACTACACCAACGAGAAGCTGCAGCAGCTCTTCAACCACACCATGTTTATCCTGGAGCAGGAGGAGTATCAGAGGGAGGGCATCGAGTGGAGTTTCATCGACTTCGGTCTTGACCTGCAGCCCTGCATCGACCTAATTGAAAAACCTGTAAGACGTCTGACAGTCACTATTCCTCCTACAAATAACAACTCACAATACTTGTCGTGGCCTGAAGTAACACTTGAGATGAAAGGTTGTTTACAAGACTTCTGCAGAATTCATTTGCTGTATTTTCTGCAGAACATGTGTGTAAATGAGATCGGAGTCTGCAGTTGAAAAAACCTTTAATCATCTGTTTTGTGT
>NC_048408.1:19585181-19607524 GCF_013103735.1 Etheostoma cragini
CCCCCTCCCCCCTTGTTCATCACAGGCCGGCCCTCCAGGCATCCTGGCTCTGCTGGATGAAGAGTGCTGGTTCCCTAAAGCAACAGACAAGAGCTTTGTGGAGAAAGTGCATCAGGAGCAGGGAACACACCCCAAGTACCAGAGACCCAAGAAACTCAAGGACAATGCTGATTTCTGCATTATACACTATGCTGGAAAGGTCATTGACAAATACTTTGTTTATTTTGTTGGATTTGGGACTTGTTTTTGATACAGAAATATTTTCAGCAAAGAATGGCCTCTGAGAGATGTATTATTATAGTGGATTAGTAGTGATGCATTAACATGAAGATAGTATTTCAAAGTTGTAGTTTGTGGAGGGGTCAAGTATTATCTGCTTTGTATACTTTTAGTTTGATATACAAGATTTTCTTAACTGATACATTTTCATTTCAAGAATCTTAATATGAAGTTTAACTAGTAATTACATCTGTCATAAATGTAAGTAAAGAGTAAAAAGTATATTTTCTTCTTAAATTTAGTAAAGTGAAACCATAAAATAGAAATAATCAAGTAAAGTACAAGTATCTGTAAAATTGTACTTAAAGTAAAAGTATGTGGTTTTCCACCTCTAGATGGCTTCAAAGTAACAACATAGACCTCTGGCTCAATTCTGATTTGAGTTTGGCTTGAAAAGAAACTTCTTTGCTAATTACACGGCTTATAAATCTCTTAAATACTTGCACTGTGCTTCAGAATAAAATGGGGCACAGAGTATTAACTTCCATGGCCTGTACTTTATATTGAGAACGCTGATATAGCAGTACACAACTATTTGCTAGGTAAAGATATAGTGGAGTAATGGCGTCCTGAGCAGAGAATGAAGTCTAACTCTGTGTGTTCTGTTGCAATCTGAGCTTCACTGTTCTTTGTTTTGAAAGCCGTTCCGACCACGTATGCTTGTCAGTGACTTGTTTGCTGGTATCAGACGCTGAGAGCCGTGACAAAGTTTCGCTATTTGGCGAGTTGGAACAGTCTGTAAAAGCTGTGTGGAGTTAATCCCAGACCACCACTTCTTTTTGGGGGGGAGGGGGGGGGTTTGTCCCTTTTTATTAGAGAAAGTCTGTTTGTCATACAAATGTGTCTGTCCTCTGATGCAGGTGGACTACAAAGCAGATGAGTGGCTGATGAAGAACATGGATCCTCTGAATGAGTGTGTGGCGACTTTGTTCAACCAGTCAACAGACAAATTTACTGCTGACCTGTGGAGAGACAGTGAGTGGTGTAACTGAGTTGATCCAAAATCTTATAATGCTTACTGCTGTAAGTTACTGTTGGTACAAAAGGCATTGGAAATGCACCAGTTAAAAAGATGACAAACATTTCAGGCATATATATATATATATATATATAACGTTGCACTACACACACACATTCTTCACTGAAGTTAAGCAATCATAATCACACAATGGCACATGCAGTTAGCTCCATCTAATGGTTTTGTCAACGGAGCTGATAGGTATTTGTTATCCACGTGTAAAAGTTGTGACAAACAAGTTTCAGTATGACAAATAATGGTACATTTTCGTGTTATATAACACACTGACATTTTTTTTCCCCCACTTTCTCCGTCTACTCTCAGTGGACCATATCGTCGGCTTGGATAAGGTGGCAGGAATGGCGGACTCCATGCACGGTGCGTTTAAAACCCGTAAAGGTATGTTCCGCACTGTGGGCCAACTGTACAAGGAGCAGCTGGGTAACCTCATGACCACACTCAGGAACACCAACCCAAACTTTGTCCGCTGCATCATCCCCAACCACGAGAAGAAGGTACAGAACAAAGAATGCAATCCTGGCACATTCAATATAATGAACTACTAATGTGCACTGGCATGCTGGTGCCTGTATAAGACCCAACTTCTTTTGATGCTTGATTCAGATAAGAAAACAAAAAAGCATTTAAAGATTGTTGCTAGATTTTGATTTTGATGATAAATTATGGTAAAAAAGAAACGCACAATGGTGCTTATCGTGTTTGTTTCTTCTTCAGGCCGGTAAACTGGAGCCTCATCTGGTTCTGGACCAGCTGCGGTGTAATGGAGTCCTAGAGGGGATTCGCATCTGCAGACAGGGCTTCCCCAACCGCGTCGTCTTCCAGGAGTTCAGACAGAGGTGACAAACAACTGTAAACTTGTGAACTTTATCCGAAAGAGACTTAAATACTCAGACTAATTCCTCAACATAAGGGTAAGGGGGAAACCCCTTACCTCTTTTGTTCTCCACCTTATTCTTTGCCTGAACTAGAGCATGTCCATAATGCATCACTTTGTAATCTTACTTCCATTTTAGAGCAGAAGTGCTATTACTTTGCTTCATGTTGCCAGCTTTATTATCCTTTTCTTGCCAAGTTTTTAAGTTAAATAGTTTTCCAGGCAAGCCATTTTGATTCTCAATATGGTATCAGTTTATTGAAATGATGCCTATTTGGAAACTTGCACCAACGTTTTTTGAAAAACAAATTTGAAGATTAAAGAGATAACAAACACATAACTTACATCCTCAACAGTAGATGTGCCTATAATCAAATGTAAATATATTTATAAAGCACATTTAAAACCAGTTGTCTAACATGTATAAGTGTTCTACAACTACTAAAGCAAGTCATTACGTTCATACGTTATTTCATTCCAAAAACAGCTGTTGTCCTTTTTTAGCAACAAAAAAAAAAAGTCCAACTATTTAAGTAATTTAATTCTGCTTGTCTGTCTGTCAGGTATGAAATTCTGACTCCAAATGCCATCCCAAAGGGCTTTATGGATGGCAAGCAAGCCTGTGTGCTCATGGTAAGAATAATAAATCTGTTTTAGAAGTAAGCAGTTCATCGAGAAGAAAGGAAAAATGCTCTTTGTTTTCCATATCAAACTTTAGGAGTTCACCTCTTCTTCATGTCTTCTTCATGTCAGATCAAAGCTCTGGAGCTGGACTCAAACCTGTTCCGCATCGGTCAAAGTAAAGTGTTCTTTAGAGCCGGAGTCCTGGCCCACCTGGAGGAGGAGAGAGACATGAAGATAACTGATGTGATTATCAGCTTCCAGGCCTGGTGCAGAGGATATGTGGCTCGCAAGTACGATTAGGATTAACATTGAAAATATTTAACTTCTTACTTTTTCTGCATATGAATACATGTAACATAACATGATGCACACGTCTAGACAAAATAGCAAACCTATTGTTTACGTTGTTTTTGTTTTTATTTAAGAGCCTTTACTAAGCGACAGCAGCAGCTGACCGCCATGAAAGTAATCCAGAGGAACTGTGTCGCTTACCTCAAACTCAAGAACTGGCAGTGGTGGAGGCTTTTCACCAAGGTTGGAGACAATGAAGTTACTTGTTATCATTGTGTCACTAAAAGGTTTAAACATGCTGATAGTCCTGTTCTAAATCACTTGCTCAGCAGACTTTTATTTTAGTTTATAAATTATTCTTGGAATATTATGAATCTGGGATAGAGCTGAGCAGTGGCTTCTATGCTGCCAGTAATCAAACCCTGGATTATTTGGGTGGCAGCTAAATGGTGCTGCCTCTAAAATACAATATTATAATAATAATAATAACAATAATTGTTGGGTTTTTGTAAATAACATCAAGAAGTACTGTCCAGATTTGGCGCTAAATAAATTAAATTGAATAAAATAAAACTAATCTTTAATATTATATAAGAACTAAAGAAAGGTCCTTTTTTTTTTTTTAAACTAAAAGGACATGTAAAAAGAAACTATCGGAGACTGGTTCAATTTGAGTTGCAAGACCTCACATTCACCTCTCCATTCCAACTCCAAGTAATAGCACTTCTGCTCTAAAATGGAAGTAAGATTACAAAACGATGCAATATGGACATGCTCTAGTTCAGGCAATAGCTGCTCTAATGGCAAATAAGAAAATGCAAAATAAACTAATTTGACTGAAGGTTTTCTGTTCAGTCTTTCTTGACGGTTTCTCATGAGAGTGCAATTTCATCCACCCCAAGAAATTCCAAATAACACAATTTTTTTTGTAGTAAGTTAGCATCAATTTTTAATTTTTATTTCAGGTAAAGCCTCTGCTGCAAGTGACTCGGCAGGAGGAGGACATGCTGGCCAGAGAAGAGGAGCTGGTCAAGGTCAAGGAGAGGCAACAGCTGGCTGAAGAGCAGCTCAAAGAATTTGAGTCCAAGCAGCAACAGGTAAAGTCTCCAAAATAACATTGGAGTAAGATTAACCTAAAAGGAAATCTGTGAAGTGGGTTAATTCATTTGTAGATCTGGATTTGTTCATCATAAGTTGTCTTGCTTCTGAGTGATGCAGCTCTGAGACGTTATTATCCAGTCTCACTTTGACTTTGATTCTCCACTGTTAGCTGAACGCAGAGAAGTTGGCTCTTCAAGAGCAGCTCCAGGCAGAGACGGAGCTGTGTGCCGAGGCTGAGGAGATGCGAGCCCGTCTGGCCGCCAAGAAGCAGGAGCTGGAGGAGATTTTGCATGACCTGGAATCTCGCCTGGAGGAGGAAGAAGAGAGGGCCACTCAGATGCATGCGGAGAAAAAAAAGATGCAGCAGAACATCACGGTCAGTTAAGTCCTGTGGGATACAGAATGTGTCGTGACAAAAAACTTTTTGTTTTGTTTTTAAATGCACTAGTACAGTGCCCGTTCAAAATGTGCCTGTTTGGAACGGCCCGATTGCTTGGCCTGTGGAACTGATGCTTGTAGTTTTCTCTAGAACCATTGTACGCCTATCACAAAGCACCTATGCAACCACACTGTATATCCTGCAACTGACTTACTGTGTACCGCTACATTCACCTGACAGAGAATGTTGCAGATTCAGAGATTATTAACAAAACATCTTAATTCAAATCTGGAGTAAACCATTCAAATAAATGCTCATGAACGCTTGGATGAACAGTTCATGAGATATTTCAAAGACGGACACGCGTACACACACAGACAGACAGAGGTTATGAACATTGCAAATTGTTTATTTTTTTTGTTCATCCAGGACCTAGAGCAGCAGCTGGATGAGGAGGAAGCAGCCAGACAGAAGCTCCAGATGGAGAAGGTCACCATGGACGCCAAGCTGAAGAAGCTAGCGGATGACTTCATGGTGCTAGAAGACCAGAACAGCAAGCTCAGCAAGGTCTCATACGCGTTCACTTAGCCCAGTGGCTTTTAGTACTCATCAATGTACAACCAATATTCCTGTCACCATTCAATGTATGAAAGACAAATGCAGCATAAATGAAACAAAACTATTACATCTAGGGCAACTAATAGTTTTCTTTCTTCTTTTTTTTATAACCCCAGGAGAAGAAACAGTTTGAGGAGAGGATCTCTGAATTCACCACCAACTTGGCTGAGGAGGAAGAGAAGTCTAAGAGTCTGCAGAAACTCAAGAATAAACACGAAGCCATGATCACAGATTTGGAGGGCAAGTATTGTTTCATAACTAATGTCCTGTTTAACCTTGCATCACAATTCCTTTTTACTGAGCCAGGAAGGTGTATTGGAGAAGGAGGTGAAAAAAACAAAACTAATTTGTGGATATGATTAAATAATAAGTGCTTTTATTTGCTCAGTTTTGACAGTTTTTGGCGCACGATTCTCACTTCCAGGCTTACTGTCACATTTAACGTGGGTGGAAAAAGCATGGATGAAGCCTAGGTCACTTACATACAGCTAACTACTGTATATTTGTTATCAAGGCGTGGCTCTTTAATTTGTTTGGGTGATGTGAGAGAGAGAGATGGAAATCAGATGTGTAAAGCCAAAAACAATCTTAAATCAAGAATGCAAATTTAATTAATGTGCGCCTCTGTGTCCATAGTTTAAAATCCTTTTAATGTTTTGCTTTTTTGTGTTTTACCTTTGCAAATACTTACAAGGTAAATAACAGATTTGGGTTACTGTGCCTTCTTGTACACAGATCGTCTAAGAAAGGAGGAGAAAGTGCGTCAGGAGTTAGAGAAGAACCGTCGTAAACTTGAGGGAGACTCCTCTGAACTCAATGACCAGATTGCAGACCTGCATGCTCAGATTGCTGAACTCCGAGCTCAGCTGGCAAAGAAGGAGGAAGAACTCCACGCTGCGTTGGCCAGGTTTAAAAAAAAAAAAAAAATGACAAAGATTGTGATTGCTGACCTATTGTCAAAGTATATTTAAAAGGATCAGTTTTAGCTTTAGGTGCACTTATTCCTCCTCTTTAGGATTGAGGAGGAGGCCGCAGCCAAGAACGCGGCCCAGAAGACGATCAGGGAGCTGGAGGCTCAGATCTCGGAGCTGCAGGAGGATCTGGAGCTGGAGAGGCAGGCACGCGCCAAGGCTGAGAAAAATCGCAGGGACCTGGGAGAGGAGCTGGAGGCCCTCAAGACCGAGCTGGAGGACACTTTGGACTCCACCGCAGCACAGCAGGAGCTGAGGTAATGGGCAAACTTATGTAGTCTTGCTGCCAGAAGCGTTTTTCATGGGGGAGGTGGGGTATACATTTTGTTTCTCTTTATGTTCTTGTCCTGTCTCATTATTTGTTTATTTATGCCCTCATTCTTTCTCTCAAGGTCCAAGCGTGAGACAGAGGTTACCCAACTGAAAAAGAGTCTGGAGGAAGAGGCCAAGATCCACGAGCAGCAAATGGCTGACATGAGACAAAAACACAACCAGGCATTTGAAGAGCTCAATGAACAGCTGGAACAGGCCAAGAGGGTAAGGAACAGAGTGATGGGAAGAGAAAAAATCTTAATGCTTGACAAACATTTGAAGAACACTTGTAACCAATGCATCATGTGTGCTGCTCCTGCAGAACAAGGTATCAGTGGAAAAAACCAAGCAGGCCCTGGAGAGCGAGTTGAATGAGTTGCAGATAGAGATGAAGACTCTGACACAAGGCAAAGGGGACTCTGAACACCGTCGCAAGAAGGCCGAAGCCCAGGTTCAAGAACTGCAGGTCAAATATGCAGAAAGTGAACGACATCGGCAGGAGGTGGCTGACAAGATAGTCAAGATGCAGGTACAGTTTGGTCAGTGATTTATCGGGTGGGGGAGAGAACGGGAAGTAAGTGAGTTGGTGGTTGAAAGGAAGACCGTTTGTGGTGGTGTTTCTTGCGGTGTGGCTGGTTTGTTTGTATGTTTGTTTGTTTTTGATTGTGTCCATTATTCATTTTCTTTCTATCCGGTGTCTAGTTGGAGCTTGACAATGTGAACAGCCTCCTGAGCAAAGCTGAGGGCAAGAACATCAAATCCAGCAAAGACCTTGCTTCTACAGAGTCTCATTTGCAGGATGCACAGGTACAAACACAAATGCATACATGTTTATGTCTAGTGCACCCTTGTCTGTCTTCTAAACTCAAATCAAGCCGAAACAAGTACTTGATTAATCAATTGTTTCAACATATATAGACGTACAAGCAACACAGTATCTGCCACACAGCTTTGCTATGCGTTTGCATCAAACATCACACCTTTTTCTCAGTCACTCAAACACTCATCCGGTGAGTGTTTCTGCAGCTTAATGGTGACATTGCAAACAGGAACCGTATAGAGCTGCTTCACCGTAGGTTTTCATCGTGCAAATGTCCCAAAATGTAACAAATGTAGGCATAAAATACACATGGAGTAAAATCTGAGCAAAAAAAGTATTTTATAGCATGTTTTTCTGTTTTTTTTTCCTTCTTTTTCTTACCACCAGGCGTTGCTCCAAGAGGAGACACGTCAGAAGCTGGCCCTCTCCACCCGCCTGAGGCAGCTGGAGGATGAGCAGAACAACATGCGGGAGATGCTGGAGGAAGAGGAAGAAAACAAGAAGAACATAGAGAAGCAGGTCATCACTTTGCAGACCCAGGTTGGTGCACGGTGTCAGGCTCTATCTGTGTACTAAAATTGTACTGTGTTTTCAGATCTTTATCATTCAAGAGAGTTGCCTTTTAAAAAGTGGCATTAGATCAGTATTAGAGAAAAAGGACTACCATATGAGTCCGCAATGTCCCCCAACTTGCACACATTAAATTCTTCACCTATTCCCCTCCTTTTATTATGTCTTCAGCTGGCAGACATGAAAAAGAAGCTGGAACAGGAGACCTTGTCCCTGGAGGGGGCCGAGGAGGGGCGCAAGCGAATCCAGAGGGAATTTGACAGTGTGATGCAGCAGCTGGAGGAGAAGACTGCAGCCTACGACAAACTGGACAAGACAAAAATCCGTTTACAGCAGGAGCTGGATGACCTCATCAGGGATCAGGACAACCTGAGGCAGACTGTTGCCAACCTGGAGAAGAAGCAGAAGAAGTTTGACCAGGTAGCATGTCAACAGTTTTGTGCACAGAACAAAGATAATGTTAGAATGATCAAAGAGAATTTTTCTCAAACAATCTTCAATGCACTTTTCATTTCACCACATTTTTAGTGTGATGTAG
The DNA here is from genome assembly GCF_013103735.1 of Etheostoma cragini. Classification (NCBI taxonomy): domain Eukaryota; kingdom Metazoa; phylum Chordata; class Actinopteri; order Perciformes; family Percidae; genus Etheostoma; species Etheostoma cragini. The sequence goes on from NC_048408.1 coordinate 19,593,598, forward strand.
ACCCCTAACTGCCCTTCCTGGTCTTTGATTTCCCTAGATGCTGGCTGAAGAGAAAACTATTTCTACTCAGTACGCAGAGGAGCGTGACAAGGCTGAGGCGGAGGCCAGGGAGAAGGAAACGCGAGCACTGACACTGGCCCGCGAGTTGGAGACCATGTCAGACCTTAAGAAGGAGTTGGACCGGGCCAATAAGCTGCTCAAAGCGGAGATGGAAGGCTTGGTCTCTTCCAAGGATGATGTTGGCAAGAGTGTAAGAGAAAAGGGCTGGAATGAAAAAAAATTAGTCTTGATTAGGTCAGGTTCTGGTTTGGCTAAAAGTGTCAACATTTCTGTTTTAAAGATTGCATTATTTCTCTTAGCAGTTCAAATGAGAGAAGATTGTAGTCGTTGGCAGCATTGACTCTCTTCACTGTCTTAAAAACACTGAATGTGTAACAAGGCATCCTCCTTGTCTGCAGGTTCATGAGCTGGAGAGGTCAAAGCGTGCCATGGAGCAGCAGCTGGAGGAGATGAGAGTTCAGGTGGAGGAGCTGGAGGATGAGCTGCAGGCCACGGAGGACGCCAAGCTGCGTCTGGAGGTCAACATGCAGGCCATGAAGGCCCAGTTTGACCGAGACCTGCAGGCCAGAGATGAGCAGGGAGAGGAGAAGAGGAAACAGCTGGTTAAACAGGTACGGGGGAAAAAAAAAAACTAAGCATTGCAGTTTTAGATTAAATTATTGCATACAGTCGCTTGCAAGAATGAGTTGTAGTTGGTCTAAATCGCTAATTAAATAAAGATATTTTCCTCTACTTCAGGTGCGTGAGATGGAGGTCGAGCTGGAAGATGAACGTAGGCAGCGTTCTCTGGCCCTTTCGTCAAAGAAGAAACTGGAGATGGACCTGGGAGAGCTCGGACTCCAGATCGATGCTGCCAACAAGGGCCGTGATGAGGCCCTTAAACAGCTGAAAAAACTCCAGGTAAAATAGCCCTACATGCAAACTAACTCTCACACACACACATGTTGCTGTTCTGGGTGATCCATGACTGAATCATTTCTTTTTATTAAATTATTAGTAATTAAAACAAAAAATAGAGCACCATGACTTCCTAATTATTTGACAAGTCTTTTTAATTTTAAGACTAACATGCTATTTACATATTTCTCAATTCATCATACCTATAGAACTTTTTCAGAATATAGACCACCTGTTATCAAAAACACATAAAATGAGATATCATCTATAACACAAAGTGTTTAGTTATATACAGGGACATACCAGTAATTCAAATGACCAGAAAGGACCTTTTTAAGCACCTTCAGAAGTTACTAGACAGCCTTGTTTGTTTTTACATTGCCCATGTGGTCACACGCTGCTGGGCAAACCGTCACAAGGCTGGGTGTCTAACTGCAGCACTGTTGTCTGCATGTCTACTGTCCAGTCCCTAATGAAAGAGCAGATGAAAGAGCTGGACGAGTTGCGTTTGTCCAGAGACGAACTTATCAATGGGGGCAAGGAGACCGAGAAGAAGCTCAAGGCCATGGAGGCAGACGCCCTACACATCCAGGAGGTATGAAAGTAATTAAGGAAAACAACTCAAAATGGCTGGACAATTTCTTAGACTCAACAATCTATTGCTGTATAGATTGGGTATGTTACATAAATACTTTAGGAAGGTAATTCTACAAAAATAAAACTAACATTGAATAAACCATCTATACAATTGTTTCCTTTTGACACTGACATACTTAAATTTGTTTATAATAGAATGCCATTGTAACGCTTGCTCTAGAATGCCAATGTTTTAACTAATTATTAGTTAGGACCATGTCCACTGGATGTAATTCACTTAGCTCAAGTTGCCACATTGTTTCTATGTAACTGCCTGACCAGCCTCAGCTGTATCAGGCTTTGAAATACTTCATATATTCATGTCTTCTGCTTCCTCCAGGATCTGGCTACTGCAGAGAAACTCAAGAGACAGGCTCAGAGTGAGAGAGACGAGCTTCAGGAAGCTATTAGTAGCAACAACTCGAAGAAGTATGCACCAAAAGACTTGAAAAATGACCTTAAGATGCACTCATTAATGTAGATAAATGTGCATCCAAATTCCACAGCAACAAAGGAAATCTACAAGTTTGTCTCCAACGTTGACTGTCACTCCTCTCCCTAAATTGTTGTTTTCAGTGCTCTGCTAGCAGATGAGAAGAGGAGGCTGGAGGCTCGTATCACCCAGCTGGAGGAGGAGCTGGAGGAAGAGCATCTTAACACTGAGATGGTCAACGATCGACTGAAGAGAATGGCACTGCAGGTACAGACGCACAGCATCTCAGATATGTTGATCATAGCTGCTGATGATTTTATCTTTTTGTTTGACGTAGGAGGAAAAGTTTAGTGTTCAGCGGAAAGAAAGGAATGTGTTTACTTGTTAAAGTAATAACACCAGGGTTGAACAGAAAGAAACTGGTAAAATCATTGGAAAAAGACTTTTCAGTTAATGTCAGGGGGACTCTGAGGGTTGCATTGAAGAAACGATACGGCATTAAGCACTAACGATGAATAAAATCTGAAAAAACAAAAACAGGGTGACTGAAGTCCTTAACAGGGCCTCTCCACGGTATGTTTCTGACTAGACGGAGCAGCTGACCACAGAGGTGGCTGCAGAGCGCAGCAGCTCCCAGCGGCTGGAGGGGGCTCGTTCCCAGCTGGATCGCCAGAACAAGGAGATGAAACTGAAGTTGCAGGAGCTCGAGGGGACCATCAAGTCAAAATATAAATCCTCCATCACCACCCTGGAGGCCAAGATAGCTCAGCTGGAGGAACAGCTCGACCTAGAGTCAAAGTGAGTGGTTTACTGAAAAACCACAATAGTTATCAAGGAAAACCAGAACGGAGCTATTAACAGTAGCTGTAATTGTTTGAGATTATTTTCTTTATTTGTTTGGTGTTACAAATCCCTAGATGCGTAAAGTTTCACTAATTTTGTTTCTGTATTCCTGATTAGGTACAAAAAGATGTGTAGTGAGTTAATCGATGAAGCCCTGAGACTGTTGGGATGTCTCACTGCATTTGCTTTTCCTACTCATTTCAGGGAGCGCCAGCAGGCCTGTAGATTGAACAGGCGAACAGAGAAGAAGCTGAAAGAGGTGATGCTACAGGTGGATGACGAGAGGCGCAACACAGAGCAATTCAAAGACCAGGTAAACTTCCGCACTAATCTTCTTTTTTACTTTTTCCAGATCATTAAAGGGAGGGGAGAGGAGTCTTGTTGTGTAGTTTGATCCTGACTTGAATCCTTGGTGCTATGCTTGTATCTATTTTTGTGTCACTTGTACCTCTATTGGTGCTCTCCACACTAAGCCAACCCCTTCTCTCTGTAGGCGGAGAAGACAAACACCCGAATGCGTCAGCTAAAGCGTCAGCTAGAGGAGGCAGAGGAGGAGGTGACGCGAGCCAACGCCTACCGTAGAAAGCTGCAAAGGGAACTGGATGATGCCGCCGAGTCAGCAGATGTTATGAACCGTGAAGTCAGCACTCTGAAGAGCAAGCTCAGGTAGAGGCTTTTTTTAAATATTTATTTTTTTGTTTTTTTGTTTTTTTTTATGATGGGATGACAAGCAGCAAAAGGGCCGCAGGTCGGATTCAAACCCTGGCTGCTGCGGGACTCAGCCAACAAGGGCCGAACGCTCTTACTTACTAGAAGCCGCCCCCTGATAGAGGCTTTTGACATTTGTGTACACAAAGGATCTTCCTCTGAGTGCGTAATAGTTTTCATGTCAAAGTTGAAAAAGGATCAATTTTAAACATGGAGATTGGTTGACTCCTCATGACTGTAAAACACTGCCTTCTGTCTTCTGTGGCCCTGGAGGAGCTCTGTCACGTCTGAGACAATAACCTGAGTAGGAATGCTAATTCTTGGTCTTTTTCTGACCGATAACTGACCCTCATTAGCCATAAACCAACAGGCAACTAAGTCTCAGTTCACCTGCCTGGGGAGCTTGGACATACTTTCTGCATTCAGCATCTACAGACCGCTGTGGACTCATACCACCAGTTGCACAGCCACTGCATTGAGTTTAGCTGAGAGGTTGTCAGCGGTGTGTCTGTCTGGCATACTCGGTACGTGTAGTGTGTTTAGGATGACAGATTTAACCCACTAGTCCCCATGGATAAAGTGGCATGTGTCATGTAGCTGGCTATTCTGAGCTCCTTTCAGCAGTCGGTCGTTAAGAGCTTGAAACCGACTTGCTAGTTCAAAGATTGTACTAGCAAGTTAAAGATTGTATAGCTTTATTTCCTTTTACAATGCAACAACCTTTTGTAATTACTTTAAATTAAAACAGATTTATATTGTTTTAACTGTCTAACTCATAGTATTAGTTAGTTGCAATTATTATTGTCAGTTAAAGATAAATCATTAACATCCATAAACTTGAGTGATGTAAGCAAGGTTCTCGGCATAGAGAACCTGCAATGCATGTTGGGGATATGATTTTAAAAAATGTAAGCAGGGACGGTCCAAATTTTTTTTAAATATATTTTATGTCTCATGTTTTATACTTGTGTGCAGCATCTAGCTGTATTTAAACCATTGTGTTTGTTTTAAAGACGGGACATGCCTTTCAATATAACTCGTACCATGAATCGCTCTGGCCTGGACAGCGATGAGGATGTGGATGGGAAGCCTGAGGCACCTGAGCCAGCAGCTGATTGAACGGAGAGGAGCCAAGAGGAAATAAAGATTATGACCACAGTCAACATGCAGATATAGATAAATAATAATAAATAAATAAATAAGCAAGCCATGCAAGCTATTGAGACTTTTTCTGAGAGGGTTTAGCCTTGTATTTCCCTTGACATTCATCTTATAGCCTTATCATTACTTTCCATAAAATCCATCTATATTCTTTGGCCAAAGAATCGTATTCTTCTCAGTGAGTGTGAGTGGGGTTTTTTCTACGGCTTTATACTTTTCTTGGTCTATTTTTCTACTTATTAGGTACATTATATAATAAAATAATGTGCTTGTTACAAGCCATTGCAATTTTGTTTGTGCTAGAGGTTTATTACTGTACTTTACTGTACTTTTTTTTTTTTTTTTTTTGGAAAACCACTGGACATTGTATGCTTGTTTTGCACAAAAACATGGGTCTTAAGTTCTGATGCACAAGCTGTGGTTCACATTTGCTAGTGACAGTATAAATCTGTAATGTATGCTTTCCCTCTCACTGTCATCCTTTTAATGTTATTACCTCAACCAATTTTGCACAATGCCAACACAGACAAAATGGACACACAAATGGAAATTTTTCATTTCATCAGAGGTGGTGTAGTCAAAATGCTGCAATGTTGATGATAATGTTGGTACAAATTTCATACCATCTATCATAGCTTGGTTGATGTATAATTGTTTACTGGTTTTCATAATATATAGTTGGTGGTGGGTCATCATGTTGTAGCTCTCACTGTACTACGGTTTATGCTATGCTTTGCACAGCGTTGGTGGTTTCTATTGGCACATTTTATTAGATGATTAGTATAATACCTTAACACTGTATTGTCAGACAAAATACTGCCAACATTTTAAGGCTAATCTATATTTTATCAAATGCCTTTAATGCAATAAATTGACAAATTATGACATGCATATGACTTCCTTGTGTCTTGTGTGTTACCCCATGTTAAGTTGTTGGTTAAAGGATAGGTAGGATAGGTAAATATTTTGTGTATATAAGTGTGTCTTCAAACTATACTCACAAGTCAATACATATACTGAAACAGTTCTCCCTCCTCCTGTCCACATGGCTATGAAAAGAACCCTTCCTAATGCAAATTTTAATGTAAGGGACTGGGAACTAAATCCTCTGAAGAATTTAGATTAAATAATACTTTATTCATCCCACAATGGGGAAATTCCCTTGTTACAGCAGCAGTTTTCTACGGTAAAAAACAAACCAAACAGACAATGTGCAAAAAGTACTGAATGATTTTAAAGTGGCATTATATAAAAGATGTTAGGTGGCCAAAAATATTAATATGAAAGTGAATAAGTGATGTGAAATTAAAAAGAAAATGTAATTAAATAATATAGCAAAAGTAACCATAGTATAGGAGATACTCTAACCATATCATAAATAAGTACTCGGAATGGAAAAATATAAACACAGCTAATAAAAATATACTTAAAACTGTGGTGAGTAATTGAATCAGGAACAGAAACTACAACAGTATTAGGTGGTGCAAGTGTTGTAGAGTCGGGAAGCGGCTGGGATGAACAACCTGCAGTTCTTCTCCTTACACCGTGGGTGTATCAGTCTGCTGCTGAAGGAGCTGCTCAGGGACCCCACTGTGTCATGTAGTGGGTGAGAGGTGTTATCCATGATGGATGTCAGCTTAGCTAACATCCTCCTCTCCAGCACTTCCTCTATGGGGTCCAGAGGACAGTCCAGGACAGAGCTCGCTCTCCTGATCAGTCTATTGAGTCTGCTCATGTCCCTGTCCGAGCTGCCCCGCCTCCAGCAGACCACAGCATAAATGATGTTAGAGGTCACCACAGAATCATAAAAAGTTCTAAGGAGAGCCCTGCATATTCCAAAGGACCTGAACCTCACAGCAGATGGATGTGACTCTGGGGGAGGGGGGGAGCAGCGTGGGGGGCTTTTGGTTATTGAAGGTTGAATTTCAAAGTTCAGCAATTACTATTGAGGCTTCTGCAGCAAAATAATGCTGCTGCCATTAGGCAGAGCTGAAAGGTGGGATCCCTTGTGAAGTCTTCAAGTCTCAGCCAGCATCCTATCAACAATGGATGTCTTGTCGTTGAACTGTAAAACTTATGAACCTTATAGTCAGTCATAGTCATACATTATTTCTGTATTCATTTATACTGTTATTTATTTCATGTCTTATTTATCTATATAGGCTAATATTGAACACTTTAGGAGTCAGTGATATTTAGGCAGCTGTTGAAAGTTTTTTATTTCCTATATTTTGGTTTTGGGGGGGTTAAAGGTGTTCTTATTCATTAATATAAACGCAAGTATTGTATTAAGTTTTGAAAGAATGAGTTTTTTTTAATAACCATTGAATCTAAGCATTATAAACAATAAGGGTAAATTGTTGCAAAAATGTTGCCAGATAATACACAGTATGATAAATTTACTACAGTAGAACTGACAAACGGAACAACAGCGACACCCTTAGGTCACTGCATTGAATCACATTGTACACATTCCCCGTCCCCGGCTTGTTTTCAAAAACATTCTAACTAAAACAGCAGAATGCTTACATACATTTTCTCTATATTTGCCTTATTATGCAGATCTCGCACAATAACGCAATTTCCATCACTGACTAAACCAACCAATGGACCTGGTGGAATGATGTGGTGGTAAGTGTAAGTTAGCTATCTACTCTTGTTAGTGTGTTGCAGTGAGATAGACGATGGGTGTCGACACTGGAGGTGAACTTTGCTAGCCAGATGCTAACAGTCGCAGCAGCACAGCAAGTAGCGATAACGCCACTGACAGTTGTATGACATTTATTGCTATGGTTAAAACATGTTTTAAGAAAAATAGATTTTGGGACAGGATCCTTTCGGGACATTAACAGCAGAAGACAGTTAGGCTAAAGTTAAATAACAACGTTACTAGAGTAAGTTTACTAACGTTAGCTAGCTGACAAGCATTGCCAGAAAGTTATGTACTCAGCCTGGCAATATTAGTGTCTAACGTTACTTACTACCATTAGTCCTTTTAAGAACCGTTCGCAGATTGTCACAGAAAATATTAAACATGGTGTTCCTGAAGCTGGCAGGTGTGACTATCACCTCCATCACTCCTTAACGGACTTCAAAGGCAGGTGAAAGAAGCTGCATGCTAAGTCTAGCTAGCTTGCTAGTTAGTCAAGTAGTGTAGCTAAGTTAACGTTATCTGGCCGTGTGAAGCTCATAGATATCTATTGCGAAGCTTCGGCGACCTTTTTAAAAATAAATAAACTGGCTGTCATAGTCGGCAGGTTTTCGGCGTTCGCCTTCAAAGTAACGTTAGCGGAGTTTGTATCTTACTTGGAAGTAGCCTGACTTGGAAAGATGATGTCATTCTAGCTAACGTTACCCGCTACCTTAGCATACTCTGACAGCTAGCTAATTAGCCAAACTAGCTTGCTGCTACAGGCTTCATAGAGACTTTGGAAACGACCTTAATATTGTTTTAAAATGTGACTCATGGTTGGCATCTGATTTTTAGTAACGTTGGCTAAAATTAACCAGCTTCAAGACGGCAACACCAGGGGAGAAACTGGACTCCGCATCCAGGTCAAAGATGGAGTTCGCAGCGGTGAGTGCACCTGTAGGTTACTGCCACTGTTTATTGTGGTCATCATACAGCCAATGTACTCAGTCAGTTAGAGCAGTGTTTGGGCATTTATTTCTGTGGTGTTTCTTAAATAGGTGTAGTTTGAGTACTGCAGGGGGCACGTAAGATTTAAAAAGAATCATAGAATAGATGCATTATAAATACTAAAGTAATCAAACACTATAATCATGTCAGTCATGAGTCAATCTAGTGAACTAAGCCAACTAAGCTTAATGATTAATGATTGAAAGTGGCTCAGCAGTTACTACATATCAGCAAATATTGATAGAAAAAACTCTATTACATTGTGTGTGTATATATATAATTTGAGATATAGTGTCCATAAAAATCAGTTAATTCTTGCGTAAATACCTGACACACTAGAAATTTTAACACATTATCAAATTCACACTAAAATCCAATATTACCATAATATCTCTGTAAACATTGCCCACAATGGCCTAATACATCTATAGATATTTAAATCATAATTACCATGGTATGAACAGTGTGGCTAAATCTCTGACAGTGGAAACCTTTATGTTGTCCCACAGCATTACGCACCCCTAGTTAAACCCCCCCAAGACAAAACCAACTGCCGTTTAGCTGGCTGCTTATTTTGCATTAGAGAGTGGCCTATCCAGAACAACATGACTTAGATTCTGCCTATTGTAATGAGAAAGCCATGTGCTTTATTTTGAAATGGCTGCTGTAGATTTAGTGAAAGTGCCTGAAACTACCTAATAAGAGAAACAAAAAAAAAAAGTCAGAATGCATCCAATGATGGGACAGAGCTGATATGGGGGCATTATAGAAACCTGCAGTGTTTTTTCAACACACACACACAGCCACTTCATGACTCATGCTGTTTGACAAAGATGCAGTTTAGCAGTGAGCTTTGCAGAGGGAGGGGGGAAATACAGATGTGTGAGTGTGTCGCTGAGAAATGAAGATAGGAGCCCATAGAATAACGCAGGCTGGATTAGGCTTCTTTTTTGGCTGTAAACCGAGGGGGAGGGAGCACGAGAAGCAGCAGAAAACCATTGTAGGTCGGCTGGTGAGAGAGGGAGAGATAAGGGGGGGTGAGGAAGGTTTTTAACAGAGATGGATAATAATGTTATAATATGTAATAGCAGCATCACAGATAGAGGGAGATGAAAGAGGGCAAAATGCAGGAAAAACAGGATTCTCAGAGCAAAGCCCCAGGCAGAAAGGTAGGACAGTGTGTGTGTGTGTGTGTGTGTGTGTGTGTGTGTGTGTGTGTGTGTGTGTGTGTGTGTGTGTGTGTGTGTGTGTGTGTGTGTGTGTGTGTGTGTGTGTGTGTGTGTGTGTGTGTGGAAGCTACATATAGTATGACTTGCATGTTGTGTGTGCATTAGACAGCTCATGTACGGTGCAGACATTTATTTTGTGTTTGTTGATATTATTGTGGTTATTGCCTTATTAAAAGCATTTTCTTTTCTCTGTTTACATGTTTTTTCAGTGTAACTGTTCAAATGCAGCTAACTTTAGTGTCTGTCGGTCCATGTGTGTCTCATGTTTGTTCATGAGGCATGTGCTGTAAGCAAAAATAATATTGGGTCTCAGTTTAGTTCTATCCAACAACCCGTATGAGCGTGTGCGCGTGCGTAAAGTGCGCGTGTATGCGTTTGCGTGTGTGTTTGTGCGTGTGTAGACCGTCTCTGCACATCTCCATCTACTTCATTCCTTGGGAACCCGGCCTCTGCTCTGAGCTACAGGCTTGTTTTTTGTAACGCAAATGTCATAAAAGCATATTTATGTTAAAATGAAAGTCCTTTATATGCATAAAAGATAATGTTCATTATTTGGTGGCAGGATTTGTTAATGCAGATATTAGTTTGGATAATATCTTCCTGCCTTTTTTGAGAGTATCTGTGGCATTCAGCAAGAGGCGATTAATGCAGAGAAAGATGTTGAATGGCACATTTCCACATTATGCTTTTTACACTATGACTAATCCCTTGCCCTTTTCTCTTGGTCTACTCTCTGTCTGCCACCATTTCTTTCTCTCGTCACATCTCTCCCTTATGTCCTCCTCTCTTTGCCATTCCACCATCCTCTCTTTCTTTCCATCCCTCTGTTATCATCCTCAGGCTCATCCAGCTCTCAAAGCCTTTTTGTGTGGCTCTCTCAGCGGCACCTGCTCTACACTACTCTTCCAGCCTTTGGATCTGGTCAAGACACGGCTGCAGACCCTACAGAACAATGCCAAATTGGGGTGTGTGTGTTTGTGTGTGTATGTGAGACACAGACACATCTCATGTGTATTCCATGCTAACACACACTACACATTTCACCTCCACATGATAGACGCATGTACATCAGCATGTCCCCCTTTCTTTTGCTCTGCTTTTGTTTTTTCTCTCTCTGACTTACTGAGTTACTCACACACACAACATGCTCTCCAGACACAAAACAACACACAAATACAGCATGGCAGGACACAATGTGCAAGCAGTGCCAGCATTAATCTGCTGTTACAAACCATATAGGGCAATTAGTCACACCATCACTGACTGAAAACAGGAACAGGAGATGGTAACGGTTAAAAGGGAAATTTCATTTTAAACAACAATCCACAGGTGGAGGCCTTGGTACCAATTCCAACAGATAATTTCTGCAGTCAATTAGTGTTCTACAGTTTATTGTTTACACTATGAAAATCCAAACCGGTTCTGTCTTTGAGTGTGTTTGTTTTGTTACATTTTTGCACCTTTAAATGTGTCTGTGACCATTGCTAAATTTCATCCTGCAGTGCACCAAAGGTGGGGATGTTCAACGTTTTATTCAACGTTATCAGGACAGAGAATTTCTTCAGTCTGTGGAAGGGAGTTTCACCAGTGAGTTAGTGAACTTGTTTATCTTTTTCCACATTTAAAAAAGTTCCTGCTGTTATTTTGCCTGTTGTTGCATGTATGTATTGTCAGTAGTCCGTGAGGGTGTTTGTTCTCCAGCACCAATCCATGTACAGTCTTTCTGTCTTTCAGCTTACATAAGCATTACCTCTCTGTCTAGCTCTCAGAACCAGACTGACACTCAGTTTTGTTTTGTCGGTGTGTATTTTTAAGCTAAAGCCACCTTCACATTACCGCATTCACGTTACCATCACATTAAGCACTAGTGAGAGGTTTAACACTTCCGTTTCTCTTTGGCAGTCATTTGTGCGCTGCATCCCTGGGGTGGGCATCTACTTCAGCACCTTCTACTCCCTAAAGCAGCACTACTTCCTAGAGCGGGCACCCAATGCTGGCGAGGCTGTTCTGCTTGGAGCGGGTGCCAGAACTGTGGCTGGCGTCTGCATGCTGCCATTCACAGTCATCAAGACACGCTTTGAGGTAATAATTGGAATTAAAGGCCTTTATCAGACAGATGTTTGAAATAGGCGACAATAATCTAAAAGTATTTATCCAACACAAGTATTTTATGAACACTCAAGCAACAGGAAAGAAGCTAGAAGCTACTTTGTTGTGTTGGAGGAGTCTTAATTTTTAGTAATACGTGTGACTTGTGTATGGAGTCTTCCTTTAATAAATAATTAAGACCAAGAACTAAAGCACAATGTAAAATACAACCATAAGATGTTGCTCTTTTTCTGGTTATGACACAGAAAGATGACTTTCCAGTCTTAATCTCACCTGCAAACCTCTGTTTGGTCGTTTGTTTTTAAAACTGGGGAAACAGAAAACAATGAATCCCTTTTAAATTGCTGAAAAAAGTTCTAGAACCAGGCAAATACAGGGCTACTTTGTGCTGCAGTAGAAAACAGAAGAAAATATTTGTTTAAATGTTGTTATTGTTTTATCATATATTCAACAAAGAGTGAGAATGTCCCTTAATGAAACGTCCACCTTCATCATATTCATTAATCAGGCGTTGTGCTTAGTTATAGCACTCATTGACTGACATGACACTGCATAGCCGAGCATAAGAAATATGATGACTAATGAATGAACCGTGAAGTATCTGTGAGACATTGTACCCAATGAATGACCATAACACCTAGGATCCATAAATGATTTACCAAATTTCCCAACTCATAGTCCACAGCGGCCGCCTGTATCACTGCTGTAAAAAAACAAATAAAAATGCAATAAGTTAATCAGTGTCATAAAAAGCAAGATTTGAAAATAAACCATGTTCATATGTTGTTTCAGAGTGGCTGTTACAACTATGTGAGTGTGGCAGGGGCTCTGAGGAGTGTGTATGAGACGGAGGGAATCAGGGCCCTGTTCTCTGGGCTGACTGCCACGCTGCTCCGAGACGCGCCGTTCTCCGGCATCTATGTCATGTTCTACAGCCAGGCCAAGAAGGCGATGCCTCAAGGTGAGAGACACACTGCATCAGCAAATTAAAATGGAGGTCGAAGCAATATTTATATCAGTTAAGTATATAATGAAACGGTTGTGTGCTTTATGAATATTTGGCCTCCAAAGGTGGCTTTTACCTGCTTGTACTTTATGCCTTAGACTTAAAGGTTTTTTGATGCCCGCAGATGGCCAACAACATAAAGTGTGTTTTCATCCACCTTGTTTTATGTTTTTTTTTAAACACCAAAAAGGCTTGGCTGAGGTGAAAAAGTTGGTGTATCAATAAAAACTAAATGCTTAAAACTAAATCATAAAGTACATGAACTTAAATGGCCCTCGTCACTGGAGAGACAAAAAATTGTGGCAGATGAAAACATTAGATCTGTGAGGACCGACATGGAGACGAGAACATTTCTCAAATACATTAAAATAAATTCAATATTGTGTTGTGTCTTTCACACAGTTTTCCATAGTTTGAGATTTGACTGGAGCCATCTCATCGCACCCCCTACCTCTGCAATTACTTAATGGCGCCCAACGTGAGAAGAATTTGCCCAGCTCTTAATATTTGCACAACAGTACAACAATAGTTTTGCATTTTCTTTTGCCACTTTCTGAAAATTGTATGAATATTCGCGCTAAATTTGGATAGAAACTGCTGTTTTATTTTAATGAGTACAACTACAAAGAGCTCTACTCTTGGTTGAAAAATACTATTCTGCTTTCTCTTGATTCCTGGTTTCTCTTCTTTCAGAGGTAACTTCGTCGCCCTATGCTCCGCTGGTGAACTTCAGCTGTGGGGTGGTGGCAGGTGTCATGGCGTCGCTGGCCACACAGCCAGCGGACGTCGTGAAGACCCATATTCAAATCAGCCCATCCCACTGGAGCACAAGAGATGCTGTCCGCTACATCTACATGGTATGTGCACATTTAATCACAGCTGTCAGTTTTTCTCTTGTTGCATGTGCACTCTATCCTGGATGCCAGCCAAACTTAGCCCCGCCCACAACATTTGAGGTCAGGAAGTTCGGTCTGGAGCAACCATGCTCGAACAACATCTGTGCAGCAGGGCGGGCTTTATACGATGATGCAGAGATGATCAACAGTAATGTGATGTTGAACGCGAGCAGACCCGCAGGACTGCGCCTGCCAATGTTGCCTTGCGCTGCGAATGCTCATTTGACAGTTCTCCCAAGGTCCTGTAGCTGTAATAATGTGTGTGTGTGTGTGTGTGTGTGTGTGTGTGTGTCTATATATATATATATA
>NC_048408.1:19607624-19631064 GCF_013103735.1 Etheostoma cragini
TGTGTGTGTGTGTGTGTGTGTGTGTGTGTGTGTGTGTGTGTGTGTGTGTGTGTGTGTGTGTGTGTGTGTGTTTATGTAAATGTGCCAGTTTTTGTCTGTAGGTCTAAAGTAACACTCCCTGCAGTGAAGTGAACTTACTCCTCCTGTGACTATTTATGTTTGGACACCCTGAGGTCTGGCTGTCTCTAAACAAAATGCCCTTGACAGAGGGTCTTTGACTGAGCTGTGCAGCATTGTTGTCTTTGATAAGGTATTTCAAAATGCTGCAATCCAAGCAGACTTGTTCCGTTCATCTGCTGAGGTAACCAAAAGCAAGGCACGGCAGAGAGAGAAGCTCTGACTTCCGCCATTTTTACAAAACGTACCTAAAATCGAGCAATGCTTCTTACATGCCGATAACAAGAGAGACTTTATCTGCTTCTATATCTAATTTGTTTCAGGCTCAGAAAATCCCAAGTACTCACACAGCTGCATTATGGAAAGAAAGTCCCAATAAAGCCTTTGTTGCCACTGTGATGCATTTTGTGACTCAGCATAGTGAAACGAGATGTGCATTTTAAAGAAGTAATGATAGTCCTTCACAATAGGGTTTAAAAATATTCAGACGTGTAATGTCATTTCAGTCAGTTTATAGGTTTTGTAATTGAAATTCTTATTACAGCAATGTAATTTGCAATTCCTGTGTTTAGGTAAACAATTTTATATAATATTATTTTGCCCCCCCCACATACTAAATTTTTATATGCAAGATTTTACAATACAATGTATAGACCAATATAAAAAGTAATCCCTATCAATAATGACCCACAAGAAGTGTGTAGTGATGACGGCCCCATATTTTACTTATTTAGCTGTTTTCAAGATGAATCTGGGCTCCATCCATAGTCATTGGGCCCCACGTGGGAGTGTAACACCCAGCCGATGACAGCGCACAGGATGTGCAGCCCCTTAACATCGCTGTCCCTATGTGCTTGGGCTGCGTCTGTTCTCGCGAGCGCCACTCTCTTTCTCTTCATTCAGTCATCATCTCTCTGTCTATTACTCTCTTTCTTTCCCTAGCTCTCTCTCTGGCTAATTATGCTGTGTAAATACAAACCCCAAGTAAAGTAAGTTAAATAAATATTTTACTAGCAATCTTTACTTTATATTTTGTTGTCAATCACCTCCTGTGCGTATATTTCCAGAACATTAAGATTGCAAGTGAAGCATTGCTTAATCATTGTGCCACTGTGTTTATAAAAGTTACACAGAATCCTTGTCAGTGCTGGCCGGATTTAAATATTAACATTTTTTTCGACAATTTTAGAACTATTGGTTGTAAAAATATATATATATTTTTATGTTTATTGTACAGTCTGCCCATAGCTATAAATATTTATAAGTGATATGAAAAAGAGATGATATACATAAATTGAGTGCGAAAAATGTTTATAGAAATAATCCCAAATATAAGATCTCACTTATAGAGGAGCTTGAAAGACTTATTGGTCTGAACAAAAAGGATCACCCAAAGTGTAAACACAATGAGGTCTTTTGAAAGTTGGGACAGTAAGGTCACTAATGTCCCGTGTGATGGAACAGAGAAGGTGGTGTAGCAAAAAGAGATGTTTAATGACAAGAGTTTATTTCAGTGTTTGCTGTGTAACACAAACTGTATCTAAATGTGCCATAATTCACATATGGAAGTTTGACCTTGTTGATTATCTCCATTGATTCTCTGTTGTGACCGTTTTGTTTACGGTCGTTGTTATTGTACGTAGATATTCGGTCTGTTTATGTGTTTGCTCAGACAGACCGCCGTGCCTGCTGGGTTTTAATGTCAATAAATCTTCCTGTTTTTTAAAAAATGATTTAGACTTTTTTTCTGTATTGGGAATTAAGAAGTGGACTATGCTTTATTGGTCATTTTTATTGAAATTACAATTGCATGTTGCAACTACAAACATACATTTGTAAAAAAAAAAAAACATTACAACCACCAATTTTAATTACATTTGGACTAACGCAGGCCGATCAACACCCGCTTAGTGCAGCCAACTTTTTAACCTGTAGGCTAAGTATTGTTTATACATAGACTGTATTAAATAGGTGCTGTCTATGCGGGCCCTCTGGTCAGTAGGGTCTCTTTCTTCCTGAATTCAAGCTTTATACTCATGTATGTACATTCTCTTAATACATCCATGACATTCTCATACATCCCACCATGGATGTATTAAGAGAATGCATCCCATTGACGTATTAGTTATAATCAAATACAAATCAATACATCCATACTGTGATCAACGTAGCTGACAGGCAAGATTTCGACCTCGACTTGAATTTGCCTTCTTTAACTGTCTATGGAATTTGCCCACTTAAACGGAAGTACTGGTAAATCTCACTATAAATTTGAAGACACTTCCTTTTTCCGGTCTCTTTGGACCGCGAGGTGTCTATATGCGGCGTGTGTTCACGTGGTGAGATACAAATCTGTTATTATCGTCTCATTATCCTCACATTATGAGGACTTACATGTTAGTAAAGCTGCCACTATGCTAGATGGGGTACGTCATTACAACCGGTGTAAAGGACTCAGTTTTAGGAGTAGTTGCATGCTCGTGCTGCGGTGTGTCTGCGCTGTAACGTTAACGCTACACTGACATACCTAGTCACAAAGATTCCTTTAATTGAGTAAAAACATCTCATCGGCAAATATAAAAATAAGTGACACATAATGGAAAGTTTAGCTTTTCATCTCCTCATAGTTAACACAATCATAGGATGACATGAAAAGTAAAATGTTTGCGCACCAAATATGGTCCATGGCTTGTTTTTATTTTAAATTGACATCAGGACATTGACCATTCTATGCTGCCATCTTTGCTATGTGCTTTGCCATCAAAACTGTTTGTACTGTTGTGGTCTGCTTGCTGCTATCTGAACGTAAATGTTGTCTTCTCTTATAGTTCTCCCACTAAACTCAAACTAGTGGATACTATGTCCGGATGTGCTGCAGATGGAGGAGGATATGCTGGAAGAGGACGACTTAACTGTAAGTTTGTCTTTTTTGGTTTCATCTTTTCTAAACTTATTAAACTTCTTACATTATTACGCAAAAATGGTTTTAGTTTTCATGTCCGGTTCTGTTGTAAATAGTTATGAGAATTGTCTTATTCTTGTGGATGCATGGCCTTGCTTGCAAACACTTACAATAGTCTAAAAGGCGTTTTACAGTGGCGAGTGCAAATGTGACTTCATAAAAGCGACACTAGTTGTATTCTTCTCCTGAACAAAGGTGGCGCTAATGAGCACATGCTACCAACTTTGCTATTTCTATGCTCTAGATTCTAGAAGAAGAAAAAGTTAAGAATTGACAGCAGCATTCTTGTCAATGTGTGCGTGCCATTTAAAAGAAAAAAAGTGTCCAGCCCTCTGGCCAGTGAGATCTACGTCATTTTGACGTCACATTGTTGCGCGCTTGGATGCTTAGACTGCAAAACGGTCATCACTGTCCTTTACTGCCTCATGCTAAAAAAAAAAAGTAGGCTCGCCGTTGCTAAATCCCATACTTGCTTTTATTCGGCCACAGCCTCATTTGGTCTGGTATGACCACTAGTTCATGGTAGCAAACTCTTCCATACAACATATTACTGGGTCCGTTTGCCGCCTTTCTTTTCCTCTTGAGCTATTTGTACTATTAGTGCACTGTTATTTACCAGTATTATGTAAGTGGCACGTATGGTCACTTCTAAGCAAAAGTTTTTATTTTTATTTTTTTAAGTTTTATTTTTATATTATTTAAATCTTTTTTTCCATTGCACTAAACATTCAGCACACCATTAAAGCCTGGCACGGATCCCGTCTGTGTTTAGGTGTCGGAGTGTGCCAGAGTGACCTGGCTGGGTTTTCGCTAACACCATTAGGACTGCTGTCCCATGACTGGGGTTTGATAGTGACCTGAGCCACATTCTTGGTATAATGAAATTGTGTTCTTCTATTCTTCCTGTTGGCCTCTGTGTAAAAGCCTCTGAAGCATCGGACGCTTTAAGACCGAAATCAGTGACAAGCTGAAATGTTTTTGCATGTCTCTATTGATGTGACCTCGGATGAAAGTGTCTCATCCAAAATATGTGTCTGTTAAACAAAAGTATCTCACAAGGACTCTTCAAACGAATGAATGAATGAAGGATTTTATTTGGTAGCTGTAGTGATCCAAGCGTTTGAGATCAGTATTAAGGTCAAGTTCCATGTGAAACTAATACATAAAAAAAAGAATGATTTTAGTGTCATCAATTTATGTGCATCTACTTTTGCTTATACAACCATGGATCCTCTGTTTTTAGATAGTTAAAAGGAATTATGTTAAGCTGCTAAAAACTACATCTTGTGTATTGTCCTTCATAACAAAGTTTTTGTAAAAGGTAAATAGTTAACATATCACCCGATGATAAATATACCTTACACATGCTTTAGTGTTTTAAATCTGACCTTGTAAAAAATTAATTAATAATATTAAAAAGATTATTTTTATTCTGTAGTTTTAAACATGGTCAACAACTGCTAAAAACCAGAACAAGTATCTGTTTACTGTATTGGCAAAGGCCTGACCGTCAAATAACAGGACATTGACCAAACGAAATTGATTTCAATGTTTGTCATAAGTGTGGCAAATAATTTTGCTTCCTTTTTGTCTTTTCCTCTCCAGGTGTGTACATTATTAATGTGAGAACGGCCTGGTAACAGCCAAGGCTATTGTTGCCATCAAGAATCCAGGCGATGTTGGTGTATCTCCTCCAGGAGTACTGGACAGGTCTGTTTTTAATAGACTAATCTCATTTATTAAATATTATAAATCTAGTAGCTCCTTTTTTTTTTTTTAAGTGATTCAACATAGAACGTTCCATCAGTTTGGTCTTAATGAGATGTTCTGGTAAAGAGAGACTCACTCTAAAATAAAAACACCATCTATCTGAAATGGATGTAATATTTGTATTGTTTTAATGTTAAGCTTATGCCATTGCACTAAACATGCAGCACACCATTAAAGCCTGGCACGGATCTCGTCTGTGTTTAGGTGTCGGAGTGTGCCAGAGTGACCTGGCTGGGTTTTCGCTAACACCATTAGGACTGCTGTCCCATGACTGGGGTTTGATAGTGACCTGAGCCACACTGGAACAGTAGATACTAGAGATGGGCTGACACCATTTTTTGCTGACTGATTCTGATACCTGAACTTGCTTATTGGTCAATACAGAGTACTGAGCAGATACCAGTGTTTCATATATTTTAATGTTTTAAACAACTGTATACTACCATCCCTGTATGGATGTGACAGGATTTCTACCTTTCTCAGTCTGGCTCAGTTTATACTCTTTGTGAAACATGAACTTACACAAACAATGAACGTTCAAACTTTCTTTTATCCAGTTTTTCAGTCAGTTATAACTGGAAAAAGAACATAAACTACTTTAACGTAGATTTTCCATTCTTTTTCTTTATTACGTGTGTGTCTGTGTCCGTGTGTCTGTCCCTCCCGTCGGTCGCAGCCTCACTGACACTAATGGCATACTCTCACTTGGTTGGCTTGAACAGAGCATGATGTGCGCTGCCTCAGGTTACTTTAATTGTATCAGCTTCAATGAATTGGCAGATTCTTCCGTGACAGGATTAGAACCATGTGCAGGCACATTGTTAGGCGGTTATGTGAGCTTTTGCTGGTGTCTTTCACAGGAAAACTGATGAGGGGTGCAGAAACTACAGTGGAAGGCTGTTGCCCCAGGGGCTGTGGTTAAAAAAAACAAATCTCCAGGTAGCTCCCGGGAGAAGATGTGCCTGAACTCTGGTTCTACAGAGACCTCGAGGAGGTGAGTGGTGCCAAATGACAAACAGATGCTGGGACTCTTGTTGCACCGTATACACTGCAAATAATTTGGTTCTAGCCAAATAAAAAAAAAAAAAACTTAGATTTTGGAAGTTAATTGATCTTGTTTAAAGAGTCAATTTCTTATTTTAAGTGTGAACGTGTCAATTTTAGTGAAATTATCTTGCTGCACGGACAGATGATAATTTCACATTTCTTTTGAGTACCTTTTCCCTCAGATTTATTTATTTTTTAAAGCTGGTTTCTAGACACCCCCTTTTTTCTAGTGAATTTTATTAATTTTTTTTACTTCAAAAATTGAGATTTTACAAACTGAAGAGCCATTCTTTTGTTGGACAGATAATCTCTCTCTTAGATTAAGAGAAGTGTTGGCAGCCGAAAAGGTACTTAGCAATGAGAAACATTTTTGGGTTGAGTTATGACATGATCTTTTTACTACTGACAATTTGTAGATTTTAGTGTGAATGAAAAAAAAAAAAATAATAATAATTCCAACCTTCACTTACAATTTATCTGAGTTGTAGGATCCTACCATACTGTATAGGAAGCTGTCGGTGGATGAAGGTAAAAACATTTCAACAGAATGCATATTAATGAAATATTTCTCACTCCGTTTCCTCAGAGGACCGAGTGCCCAAACTGCTGCTGAAGACTGGTCTGCAACCCACAGCACAGGCCTCCGACTGGGACGGTGCTGGCTCTGACTGGTCCAAAGTCATGTCCATCAAAAACACACAAAAGGGAAAGCACTGAGCTGAGAAATTAATAAAGTTGGCAGTTTTTTGCTCGACTTTATTGTATATATGCATGGTGTTTGCACATGCATAGCATGGTTCAATGCCACATACTGCAATATTAATAGAGTTTATGTGCGACACCTGCCACACCTTATTTGTATTTTTTAAATTTTTTTTTAAAGAGAAAACCCGACTGGAAAATGCCAACCAATGATGCACCTTTTTATTTGATCCTCAAGGGGAAAATTACTATTAAAAAGGCCTGAAATAAATGGCAAGCCATTTTAACATTTAATAGCTAGACTGGATATGTGTTGCAGATATCTTTAGTTCAGTTTTGCCTATTCAAAAAGAATATTTGGGATATCCGCAAATATGTTCTTATCCACAATTGTAATTTCAGCTATCCACAAAGACATTCTTCCTAGGACAAATTACATCACGTTTGCCATTCATTTGTATGTGGTTTATCATTCCAGATATCTTAAATTAAGTTTTGACTAGTCAAAATGACGTAGATATCTGTAACTGGAATTAGGACTAGTCAAAATGATGTTGTAGTTATCTGTAACTGGAATTAGGACTAGTCAAAATGATGTTGTAGATATCTGTAACTGGAATTAGGACTAGTCAAAATGACGTAGATATCTGTAACTGGAATTAGGACTAGTCAAAATGATGTTGTAGATATCTGTAACTGGAATTAGGACTAGTCAAAATGATGTTGTAGATATCTGTAACTGGAATTAGGACTAGTCAAAATGATGTTGTAGATATCTGTAACTGGAGTTAGGGATATTCGTAATTTAATAGTAGATATCTATTTTCAAGATATAGATATCTGAAATTTTAGATATCTTTACCTTTGATTCTGCCCAGTCAAAATGTTATTACAGATATCTTAAATTAGAGTTTTGACTAGGCAAAATGACGTTGCAGATATCTATTTGCGAAATGGGCCCGCATCCCACAGGCGGGAGCAGAGCGCGTTGTTCAAATCTCATAGCTAGTACCTGTTAATTGTGTAATTAGCACATTAGCACCATGTCGGAGCCGCCAGAGGGTGAAGGTATTTTTAATCTTCTTTTTAATGCTGCTGCCCGCGCAAGACAGAGGATTCAGCGTTAGCCTACTTTCCACAACAAGACGACTCGTCATAATGACGTTTGAGATATCTGTAACTCTCATTTTGCCTAGTCAAAACTGAATTACAGATTTCTGCAATTGTCATTTAAGATGTGTGACGCGTTGAATGATGTCATGGTAGATATCTGTTTTGACTAGTTACGTTACAGATACCTTGAATGTGACGGAATATTATACTCTGGTTTTGTGAATATACTCAGGTATTGTGATTAAGCTTATGCATTAATAAATGAAACAAAGGCCATGTCAGATATTGAACAAAAGAGAAGTATGTTGCAACTTGTGCTTGGTGTGTAGGTGAGAGCGGCATCCTGTTGAGTGTTAGCCACAGCTTGCAGGAATTCAACATGAGATAGTAAGGTCAGAGGTCATGCTGATAGCACAAACAGCAGAACATAGTATTCTCTCACTGGAGAGGCACCCTAAGCACCCCCACACACAGACACATTCTTGCAGACTGAGACAGCATTCCACACCCACCCAACCAATAGAATTACTGTTGCTAAGACATTATGCACTGCCCAGTGACGCCTTGAACCAATAGGGCTCCCTTAAGGAGAACCCATTAAAACCTCTGCGCATCTCTGTTTCAGTGCCTTTTTGGGGACCACTGGACTAGTCAAGTTCCATTTGGACTGTGCACGTATAACTGCCCGGAATGCATTGCTCTGTTTTCTGAATAAATCATTTTTATACATAATCAAATCTAGAGTGATTTCTTAGCTAATTGAGTCCCGACGTAGGACACTCCAAGTGGGATTCGCAACAAATGACAATTCCAAAATGTAATTACGACTAATCATAAAGATGCTATTGATATCTATAATGTTAATTCCGGATAGTCAAACTTAGCTTTTAAATGTTAAAAGCGCTCGCCATATGAAATATACACACACATGCTCAGGACCTATTAATGCACAAATGGAGAGATGTCGGAGTGAGTGGGCTGCTGCTGCTGGATCAGTGCCCTGAGCGGTTGGGTGAAGTATGGTTATAGACTAATAAAAAAATATATTTGAAAAAGAACCTTATCTTTTATGACTACATCAATTAATTCCTACTAAAAAAATGTATAATTTAAATGATACATGAGTTTTATGAGGGGTGTAAGTAACAAAATAATTGATGAAAATCAAGTTAATAAAAATGCATTTATATATGTGTAAACCATAGATGTATGGCTATAAGTGTCAGTTGGGTATTGTGAGTCATTACTAGAAGACTGTAACACAGCCCTACTGACTATCAGAGCAACACTTGACACAAAATGTCAATCAAGTTAATCATCACTTGTTGATTTTACTGCTTCATTTTTCACATGCATTTTCACCATTTCAGTTTACTTTGTTGCTTCCACTGTTAAAGGCACTTTACTTAAATAATGACAAATTTGTGTTGTGAATGACTAAGGTAAGCCAGGGGTAATTATGGAACATGACTCGTGATATCACAACTGCTTAAATACTTTACCTGTCTATGCTTAAATAAAATCACTTGAAAATTAACTTTGTAAATTTTTACTGCCCTGCTTTTTTGTGTGTGTGTTACTGCCACCATTAGAGTTCTTTGGATAAGATTATTGCAAGTTCTATGTGCTGGTTAAAATTCAGAAAGAGTGTTCAAGTGTTACACATTACGCGCAGTAAATTACGGAACTGAGATCCAGATATGATATAAATATGCATGGACACACTGACGGACAACACAATCAATTATAGGAAATCCAGTAAGTAAATGAGCAGGAGTAATTTTAGGCTGATTGATTTAAAACAGTCCACCCCAGATGGGACTCGAACCCACAATCCCTGGCTTAGGAGGCCAGTGCCTTATCCATTAGGCCACTAGGGCAACTACACGTATGCAACGCAGAATACTTTATGTCTCATAAAACGTGGTGTTAATGTTGACAAACAAACTTGGTTTTTGGATGTATTTTATGGCAGTATCTTGTACATGGTCTTGTATGATAAATATATCATTCAAAATCCTTCGTTTTCCGTTGCTAGGCAACAATGAACAAACCACTTAATCAAGTTAACCGCAGAGGGTCGAGCTGTTTCCTGTTGAGCCCCAAACTCTGTTAGACTACAAAATAAATGTCATTCTAGAGCTCTATTCCAAAACGGTTGCAATGTCCCAACGTTTCCTTCAGTTTTCATCTCCGACCTGTAGTTCAGCCCTCTCCGAGGTTTTTAGATAAGGATCATATATATATGTATAACATCAACGATTTAACCTTAATAGGTGTTCAATTGCCTCACTGCATTGTCGGGCCTTTTTTGTGCCTTTAATTTGAAAGTATGTGAGCGGAAAAATGAATCTACGCAACCATTAAACTATCAGCATCAGCTAGCTAACGTTAACCAGAAGGATTGTACATGATTCTCCAGTCTAAAAACGTGTTCACTTTAACTGTAGTTAATTTAACTAATGCCCTGTTAGTTGACAGTAAATTCAGTTTACGTTGGTAACGTTTTGTTGCTGGTTTCAATGAAAGATGAAACGAGTTTGCTAAAAACGTAAGGAGTCGTGCGTAAAAGGTAAAAGCTAACGTTAACAATTGGTGTTTTCGTTGATAGAAACACCCAACGTTACCTAGGTTAGTGATAAACAAGTCTTAGCTAGCGCTAACGTTAAGTGCTTCTAGAGAGACTCGTCGACATGGTGAGTTATCATTTTTGTATACCTTGTGCCAGGACCATTATTAATGCTGTCTCCTCATAACTTCATACGTCTCTGAAATTGACGTACATTTTGGCCCCAACCAACTCAAAGTCTGTGATGACTTTGGAAATTCAAATTGTGTGACTTGGCAGATCCTTTCTCGCGTGAAGCCAGCCGTGGGAGGAGAGACACCGTTGAGCTTCAGTGAGAAAAAGAGAAAAAATAAGACAAAAGTTCCAAACTTGGAGGAATACCTGCAACAGAGAGACTACCTTGGGGCTTTGACACTGTTAGAGGTACTTAAACACATAACACATGGGTTAATAAAGATAATATATAATAATTGCTTGCTAAAAAGGCTTTTGAGTATAAGGACCGTGACTCACAGAGGAGAAAGGCTTGAGTGCTGCCATGTATTCATGGACCACAATTTATGGAATCAATTGAATTAACTGTTTAATGTACTGCAGCTGACCAATATCTTTATTTTTACTGTAAAATATCCTGCTTGGAAGTATTGTTGTGGTCACACACAGAAATCTAAACAAAATCTAAGGGTCCATAATATCAAAATTGTTTGTCATAACGTTAATGAATTTTCAAAACAAGTGGTCTGTTAGTTACTTTCTTGTGCCTGCCTGTGATCGATTTGACCATCCTTTTTCAAAAGTTTGGAATTAAGCAGCAATTCCCTACAAATCAAAATGTCCAAATGTGATGATTCAGTTGAGAGATTTGGTGTGATGAAACCACTGGGTTAACTTGACCCTGTGGCTGAATAAATAATTGCTGCACTTTTACAAAGGAGTTAACTATTATTTTTTCTACCTGCAATGCCTCTTACAGTATATCCTGTGTCATGCCCTGGATTTAAAGTTTCAGAAATAGAATCACTTCCACATCTATGCTACAGACATCTCTTTATTACTGAGTGCTGCTGCTGCTGCTGCTGCTGCTGCTAATTTATTGCTGTGTCGTCTCTAGTTTCAGAGAAGTATCGGCGAGACAGATGAACATACAGACCAATGGATTGGCTACTGCGCCTTTCACTTGGGCGATTACAAGAGAGCTATGGAGGTATTTTTAGTTTTATATATGCCTGAATATGTGTGTAGTTTTGTGCAAAAATAGTACCCCAGATGCCGATATTAAAATAATCAATAATAATGAATACCTGTTGGGTAAATGAAAGGATGTGACTGACTTTTTTTTCTAGAGTCTGATCGCATTTGCATATTTCCTCATCATGTTGTGACAGGAGTACAAGTCTCTGACCATGAAGCCTGAATGTCCTGCTCAGGTGTGGGTCTTTCTGGCCTGTGCACTGTTTTTTCTGGGGCTCTACAAAGAGGCTGAGGAGGCTGCATCTAAAGGTAAGCTTTCCAGGTGTTACATTAGTAAATTCCTTTTATGTACTGTATGCTAACCACAGCATGCAACCCTTGAAATATTAAGTATTTGAATGTCTCTAGTTCATCAAAATATTATCAAAATATGAACATATCTATATTATTAATTTTATGCATATCATCTATGCCAACCAGTCAACATATTATTTTTTTTATAGGGTGAAACATTTTTGCTATTGAATTGTACCAAACTGGTGAGATGATACTGTGAGTTCTAATTATCAGTAATTATTGGTTTATTTTTCAATTGTGTTGCTCATTCATATTATTTCAGTAAAAAAATCAGATTTACAAGATGTAAAGTAATTTGTGATGTTTTTTTTTCTTTCTTACCAAACGTAATCCAAATGTCACTAATTATGAAAGCCCATCATTTTTGTGTATAGGGTTGTCCACTCACCTTTGGACAACCTTCAATAAAATAGTTATTGTGCACCAGGTTGTATTCAAGAAGTCTGCAGGATTTTATTGTGAAGACGTTTTTTGCAGCTTAAGGAACACAAAGAAATGTTTTTTATGTTGCCATGTCACATACAATGCTGTTCAGTAAGTTATGTAATTGCCGAGATAAAGTTTTTGATATTAATACATTTTGCATCTTATTCCCATGTGGTTTGCTGTCTAACTACATTTTCTTTCTCTTGCTGTCTGTAGCGCCAATGTCCCCCCTCCAAAATCGATTACTCTTCCACTTGGCTCACAAGGTTAGAACACTACTACATTATTTTACTATATTATGTTTACTTTTTCTCTCTGCCTTAACTTACACACTAACAGTTAACTGCACTGCAGATACAGGTCTACACACCTAAATAGGAGAGAAACATAGAGGTCTGTATTCATGTCATGCAATACTGATGCTATCGTTAATTACGTCTTGTGTCGTCTGAGCTCAACAATAAGGAAAACTTTGGGCATTTCTAGTGTTTCTGTAATAGATTTGAGTATTTAAACTTCTCATGACCTTTTTATTCCTTGGGTAATTCATATTATTTTGCGTCAACGTGAACACATTTCAGAATGATGTATTCCTTCATTGGCTGTTGTGTTCAGTTCAATGATGAGAAGAAGCTGATGGGTTTCCACCAGAACCTGGAGGATGTGACAGAGGACCAGCTGAGCCTAGCATCCATCCACTACATGCGCTCCCACTACCAGGAGGCTATAGATATCTATAAACGCCTTCTACTGCAGAACAGGTCTGTGCTTTTCCACTCTCTTAAATTTGTTTCACAGTCCTGTACCATCCTCACGCCACCTTGACAGGTGTGAGTTGTTAATTCGAGCTTCATGCCTTATGGAACCATAAAGATAAAAACTGTCAGTGTAGCTGGTCTGCTGAGCTAGCTTCCTCTAACACTGATATTATATCTGAAGTAGTAAGGGTAAGAAAAGGAAAGACCTTGCTTTCATTGTGCCACTCCTCAGAGATCTATTGTTGGCTTTTGTGGCATCTGTAGGCCAAGGTGCATCCGAGTTTTTTTTAATATGTTCTGCTGTCGACCCAGTAAAAAAACCCGCAGATGGACCTTGGCCTTTCAGTTGCACACCTACTACTTTTTCTAAATGCTGACAGAAAAATGCAAAAATATCAAACTAACTCTATGCAAAGATTTCAGAAAAACCCAGCGTACCAGCCCATTTCCCCAAAGGCTTGATCTTCTTTGTGTTTGATAACCTTCAAATATCCATTCCTTTTTAAACTAATTTCTTGCATTCAGGTGTTCCCTTGTTTGTGTCTGTTTGTTCCTGTGAAAATGTCTTGTCTTCTTGACTTTTTGTACATGAGATTTAATAAAAGTCTATTAAGACAATTGGTCAATTTATAAAGATATATGTTATCATAATATATAATTACATCAAGGTTTGTTATTTACTGTTGACTATAAAAGAAATATTTACGTTGTTAATAGATTCTAAAATATATATATATATATATATATATATATATATATATATACTACTATAATACTGTACTACAGGTTGTTTTTTTAAGTATTAGGTCTCTCTTAACTCTGGCTCTCTTGTCCCACATGGGACTAAAGTTACCATGGAGCCTTTCTCGAGACAGGATACAAATATGAGCACAGAGGAGAAGCACTTGTTGAGAGTGGTCCATACTGTACTATAGGCTCCCATTAAATACAAACCTAATACTTACAGCGGATCATATTTGAGTCGATGCCGTCAAATCTCCAACCGCTTTTCCACAGCCATTAATAGGAAGGAATTCTTCATTTACTTCTAATGTAATTTGACTAATCATTTATTTAAGTCTGTATACACACTAGTATGTCAAGCAATATCAGATCAGAAGCAACAACATTTACAAAATGTACTGTTCTAAACAGCATATGTTAATTACAAAAACCCAATCTAATGTGTCCAGCTAAAAGTAATCTGTCTGAAAGCTAGTTTGACATCCTCATTGCATCTTGTCTTTCAGAGATTACCTCGCCCTGAAAGTTTACGTGGCTCTGTGTTACTACAAGCTGGACTACTATGATGTGTCCCAGGAGGTGTTGGCTGTGTACCTGCAAAGCATGCCAGACTCCACTATTGCCCTCAACCTCAAGGCGTGCAACCACTTCAGACTCTACAATGGCAAGGCGGCTGAGGTACTCAGTGTTTGCTTTCCGCATAGCCTGGCTGCTGTTTTGCTTGTTCTTCATATGTGTTTTCACATTTTCATACTGACATAGTTAGGTTTTGTTTGGCCTGTGAAGACTGTTCCTATCTGTGTAAATATAGATCATCCAAAAGGTTAATAAATGAAAAGCCTCCAGGTCTGTTTCTTTCACCATGCACCAATAGGTTAACATAAAAACTCCAACAAATAATACAAAGGCAGATATTTGAAATTAAAGGAACAGCTCGCAGTACTGTATCAGTGCACAGTATTTGTGCTTTTTTAACATTTAATTTATGTATTAGACATGCATGCAGGATTACAGTTGCACCAGTTTTCTTTGTGGAGAGTACCTTGTGGACGGTTTGACTTATTGTGTGCTCTCTCTCCTTCTTAGGCTGAGTTGAAGAACCTAATCGACATCTCCTCCTGCTCCTTTGAGTTTGCTAAGGAGCTTATACGACACAACCTGGTAAGCTTTTCACAATCTCTTTCTGTGAGTTTGTCGGTGTGTGCCAGTCTGTGTGTGTGAGTGTGTGTGCATACACTAGTGACTTACGTGCTACTTTTCCACACTCTAAATCTCTCTCCTGTGTACTGCAGGTGGTGTTTCGAGGTGGGGAGGGGGCGTTGCAGGTGCTGCCTCCTCTGATCGATGTGATCCCCGAGGCCAGACTCAACCTGGTCATCTACTATCTCAGACAAGGTGTGTAGCCATGGCATTGCAGTTTTCCGTAACAAGGAAAATATTTTTATTTAAATGCAAACCAAAGTTTAAACACGCATACAATAAAAGAACATATTTCTAATAACCGTACTCTCATAATTTTTATGTTATCTGAAAATGTTATGATATACAACACAATGAGATCACACTCTTATGTAATACTTAGCTTTATTTAAAATAGTTAAGAATCATTTTTAAATATAGGAAACCTTAGATAAATTCGTTGTTCATTATATTATGTGACATGCAAATTAAATGCATCATTGCCGTTGTGATGTTGCTGGTAATTAAATGTAATTGTTTTAAGTCTCAGATTTTAGAGAGCACCTACCCTAGCTCACGTATTCACATCCTTTTCATACTTCCAGACGATGTCCAAGAAGCCTATAACCTCATCCAAGATTTGGTGCCCACGACACCTCAGGTAATGATTTGAAGTGACATTGTTCTTTTATGTGATATTAAACAAATTATTTAATTTTGGTGAAACTGTTTGGTCTCAAAAATAAACTCCAGATCTGCTCAGTTTCACTCTAACATAAAAAATAATACAGTAGCTATGTTTAGCTACCACCAGTACAACCACAGTCTGATCTGCTGGCCACTGAGCAGCTCCACTGGAGCAGAGCCTTGCTCAATGGCACCTCAGTGGTGGTAGTGAATGACGGGCAAGTGCTGCTCTTTCACTGTCCCCCGTCAGATTTGATCTGTCGGTCTGGCGATTGAACTGCGACCTCCTTGTCACAAGCTCGCTTTTTTAACCTTTAGGCCACCACTGCCTAAATTGACTCTAGCAGTATTGACTATTCTTCTTTCACCATTTTGAAGTTTTTTAAACTTTGATGATTCACTTTCTCAGGAGTATATTTTGAAAGGAGTGGTAAATGCGGCATTGGGACAAGAAATTGGATCAGTGAGTATTCTTGTTAAATAGATATAGTCACACTCATTCAAATGTGATAAGAGTGAGTCTAAGAGACACTTATTTTTGTGCTTTTCTGTTTCAGAGGGATCATCTGAAAATTGCTCAGCAGTTCTTTCAGTTAGTTGGAGGCTCGGCCAGCGAGTGTGGTACATTGAGTAGACATTTGATCAATATGAGGTTTTAAAGCAAAACCGTGTGAGAATGTGTTTAACGTTTTTCTCACTTTCAGACACTATTCCTGGCAGGCAGTGCATGGCCTCCTGCTTCTTCCTCTTGAGACTGTTTGAAGATGTGCTCATCTATCTCAACTCAGTCAAGGTTAGTGTTGCTCAGTGCAAGGCTCACAAAAGCAGTGAAGAATCGCAGTAAGAATATTTACTGTGATACTATTATGTAAGATGTTTAAAAAAGACTCCCACACAATGGGGGACAAGTGTCACTTCAGATTCCAAGTGTTGCTTTACAGATGCAGTACATTTATTCAGGTGTTGGGACTTTTGAATGCACTTTTCTTTTGAACATGTGGAAACTTTTGTGTAGACATAATTGTTCTTTTTTTCTCAGGGCTACTTCTATAATGACGATACGTTCAACTTCAACTATGCTCAAGCCAAAGCTGCCCTTGGCAACTACAAAGAAGCAGAAGAGGTACCTTACTTCATCATACATCTACACAACTGCTTTTTATAGACTTTGATCAATTCTGATTAGTTGCTGACAGATAGTTTTTGACTCAATCTTTTTTCAGATTTTTCTGCTGATTCAGAGTGAAAAGATCAAGAATGACTATGTTTACCTCAGCTGGCTGGCACGATGCTGTATGTATAGTAGTCGTACCAATGTCCGTATATTTAATTACAAAAATATTCCTGCAACATAACAACCAGTTTTCCAGCTTTCCAGCCAACTGACATGAAGGATTTTGGGGTCGGGACTGGGGGGTTAGTGCGAGGAAGCGAGGGGGAGGGGACAGGATGAGGAAGAGGAAGGGGCAAGCTAGTCTAATTTTTTTTGAAATACTTTGAACATCAACAAGAAGTGCCATCACCCAACATTGCTTAGAGCACCTTTAAGTCGGAGAAAGACTGAGAATGCCTTTATACTTGTTCAATTCAATTCAATTTTATTTATATAGGGCCAAATCACAACAACAGTTATCTCATTGCGCTTTCCATAAAAGAGCAGGTCTAGACTGTACTCTGTGATGTTATTCACAAAAACCCAACGTTCTAAATAACAATGAAAGTTTATGGAGTTTTTCCTGATAATATTGCCTAAAGGAAGCATATAGAAAGTGAACAGGATTTGACTGAGCACAGATCCTTTTGGGGCTCCATGACTAACTTTCAATGAGGCTGAGAGATCTGAATCCAACATCAATGCCAGATTTATAGCTTTAGGATTGCAAAGTATTTAGGTTCACTCTTGCACCGAGCCGGTGTCACTCTCAACAGCTCTAAGAAATGGATTTCTCCATTAAAATATTTTTAATTTGGCATAAGCCACATCAATAAAAACCTGCCCCCAGGCGTTTGATATTTTCCAAATCTTAATCTTTAAAAGTTGCTGCCTATGAATGATGGACTATTGAACACTCGTCTTGTTCCTGTCAGACATAATGAACCAGAGGGGTCGGCTTGCCTGGGATCTCTATCTGAAGATGGGCACTTCCTCCGATTCCTTCAGTCTGCTGCAGCTCATTGCCAACGACTGCTACAAGGTGACATCATCCTCTGTTTTCTGCCTCATGTGTCATCTGTGATGATGTGATACATGCGTAAATGCATGAAATACTGCTGAAACAATTAGTCAATGAATTAGTTAGTGGATTAACAGAAAATTAACGCTCTGGTACCAGCTACTGTTTGCTTTTATCGTGTTTCCAAATGATTGCTGATTACTTTTCGGTCTATCGACTAATTGTTTAAGCTCTATTTAATGGTTTCTTCTGGCTGTTTTTTTATTAGAATACAATCATTTATTGCTGAAGGCCAGGGTCTTTAAATGCAAAAAATTACTGTTTCTTCAAATAAGTCACTTGTATATTTTTTAACTTAGTTTTTATTTATCGTAGACAGTCAGCACAGACATACATGGTAAGATAATGAAGTATCTGATTGGATGAAAAAGTAACAAATTAATGAAATTAAATATAATAAATAAAAAACTGTAAAATTTCAATAATATAAATGTTAAAAAGGGGGGAGGGGTTAAGGATGACCAACCCCTTATTCCAAACATTTTTAGTAAGACAGGGATCTATCGCCTCAGAAGTTTATCCCTTTGGAGCCTCAAGTTGTGAGTTATGTCCTCCATTCTATAAAACCCACCCCACACCCGCTCCTTCCACCCCTGAAATGTTGGAACAGTGGGCTTCAGCCAATTTACAGTTACTTATTGGCTGCAGTAAGAAGGATTTGCCGAAGGTATATATCATCACTTGCATCACAAGCACGATTGACAAATGGCACCTTAATGGAGAAATAGCACGTTTTATTCTCTACCTTGCTGCTTTTGTCGAATACAAGTTTTGTCTCTGTCTTAACTGTAACAGCTTTTTAGCTAAGCTGTGGTTATTATATGTTGTTAGAGGTGTTGTCTATCAAACTGCCCTCAGTTTTCTCACCATATCTTTGGAATGCAACCAAAACTGTGAGCAGCATTGAGGTCTGCAGTAAAATCAAACATCTGCAGGGGTTGCTGATAAAGTGCCAACCACTATTATTTTAATGACAAATTATGTTTTTGGTATTATTTTAACTATGCACCATATCTCGTGACAGACTGCACTTCATCACCAAGCCACCAGGTGTGCAGTAGAATATTGCACCAACAATGTCTGTTCATGAGAGTGCACAAGCAGCAATCATACTTTTTTTTTTTTTAATGTATCACTGCATCTAACTTGTTATTATTTTTGGAGAGACAAAGCTTAACTGTAAGCAGAAATGTATTGTTCTGGATAAACTCTTAAATCTGAGACTAAATGCTTATTTGGTAAAGTGGTGGCTTAATATGTGCCTTGGAAATCAATATGTTGAATGCTAGTGCTCATGATCACAGCCTATTGTTCCAGATGGGCCAATTCTACTATGCAGCTAAAGCGTTTGATGCACTGGAAAAACTGGACCCAGGATCCAACTACTGGGAGGGCAAGAGAGGGGCATGTGTCGGCATCTTCCAGCTCATACTGGCAAATAAGGAGTCCAAGTACGATTGTCTTTTTTTCATTACATTACATTACGTTACATTCATTTAGCTGCCACTTTTATCCAAAGCAACTTACAATAAGTGCATTCAGTCATCAAGATACCACCCAAAAATTGCAAGTCATGCGAGTACATTAAAAACATCAAATAAGCAAAAGCTAAGCTTTAATGTGCAATAATGTGATCACATCACACAGTTAACAATGTTGTCTAGTTGTTGTTTTTTCTAATGCAAAACATATTTCAAAGAGATCCCTGTCATCACCCAGTAAAACTGATGACTGGACTGACATATCCAACTTCTGTGGTCTGTTTGTTTTGGTCTAATGTCTACATAAAAGCAACATGAGAGAGGGTGCATTCTTGATCTAATCTCGTTTCCTCACGCATCCTGTTTGTGTTCTAGGGAGACACTTAAAGAGGTGTTGTCTCTGCTGCGAAATTCAGGAAACCCCCAGGTTGAATACATCATCCGAGTTCTGAGGAAGTGGGCCAAAGACAACAGAGTCCTCCTCTCGTGACAACTCTGGGCACTGAACTTCAGCATCATTATGCAGACATCATCAATCATAGTGCAAATGGTCATTTCACTTGATTAAATCATATTTATGATATTTACACCCCAAGAAGAAACATGGAGCCATTATTTCTGCCGCACTATTGTTAAAATATGTAAGTTTTGAATTGCAATCCTCTATTTACTTGTCTGTTTGTATTAAAATGGTACTGTATTTTTAAAGTGACTTTTTGAATGCCTTTTAAATGATTTGTGAAATTCCGTACAGTAATTTTCCTCAGTTTTTTTCTCAGCCTTTAAGCAATACAAAAACTATTAGAACAAGAAAAAACAGAACAATGGAGATAAAGAAATTATGCACACGATATAAGGCAGGGGAAAAAAAAACAGGAGCAAGACAAATTATTAGGATTATCAAGAGCATAATACAGAGGCAGTTTGTAAAAATTTGACATTGTTTTTTCTTTTCCATTCATCTTTGTATATACATACACACCGTGCCTTGCAAAAGTATTCGGCCCCTTTAACTTTTCAACCTTTTGCCACATTTCAGGCTTCAAACAAAGATAAAACAATTTTTTTTGTGAAAAAGCAACAAGTGGGACACAATCATGAAGTGGAATTAATACCAAAGTGCCACAGTCCCAGTAAAGTTTGAAAGACAACATTGATTGTTCATTTTAAATTTGAATAA
Source organism: Etheostoma cragini (assembly GCF_013103735.1). Lineage (NCBI taxonomy): Eukaryota > Metazoa > Chordata > Actinopteri > Perciformes > Percidae > Etheostoma > Etheostoma cragini. Next base: position 19,628,142 of record NC_048408.1, read on the forward strand.
AGCAAAAATACAAACCATAACTATTTTCATTAACCTAGATTCATGTTGATTTTGTTCACCAGATGTTGGCTATAATGCAGTTCTTTTGTCAACCAACAGAAAATAGGACAAAGAAGTGGACATTTAGTCTTTTTATATTGTTTCCCTGTGACAGAGGTCTCTACAAAAACAACCTGGAAACGCTTATGTGGATGCCATTACACACCCAGCGCTCCAAATGGGCGCAGGATACATAAGGCAGCCATCATGTTTTTACCCAAAGTTAGCATGTATATCTCTTAAGGTGGACGCAAATAGTTTTCACACTTAAATGCTATGTGAAACTTTAGCCACTTTAGTATTTTAAGTTTTACTCCTCATAATTAAACTGATTATTGTTGCCAAAATCTTTGAAGTGCTCTTTCAATTGCAAATTTGACAATTTGGCAGAACTGGCTATTGCACAAGGGGCGGTAGGTGGGAAATAGGGGCCCAAAAACAAACTTTCTAACAGGTTAATCCAGCTATGGTTTCTATCACAGAAGTACAGACAATACAAACATCAATGTCAAATTTAAATGAGTTCACCCAGTTTATCGTAATCAGGAGCTGCTACACATAAACTGAATATCAACAGGTGGTCAGTAGTGCGTGTATATAAATCAGCTGTGTTGGGCTGGTTCCCAAACAGCCAACCCTCTGGCTTGCGTTTCTTCCGTTTGGGATTTGATTAAAGTAACGTTACATTGTACACTGAGTGTGTGCTGGTGCCATTGTAGATGCACAATTCAGCATTTTCCTGAATAGACGTAAAAATAGGCTTCAACTGAAAGCTGTCGATTATCCATATCTGGATACACAGCGTGTGGTGTATGTCTCCCACAGCCTGTCCTTCACTCAGACACTTTATAAAGGTCATAATAGAACTGACAGTGTTGTTATTATCGCCTGTTGTGACCGAGGCGGGTTTAGGATCGGGGCACGCGGTGATTGGACGTGACGAGCCCCCTAGTGTCACGATGCTTCAGTTTTGTGCGTACGCGCAGGCGCAGCGACCCCTCTCTTCTCTTCTGATATTTTATTTACTCCCGAAACCCAAGATGGCTCCTGTGAATGTCTCGGTCCCATAGCAAATTGAGGATGCAAGTAGCTGTCGTAAATACAACTTTTCCCCGACCGTCGCATCCCCTGGAGTTCAATTCGTATGGTGCGGAGGAGGCCCTAACATCCGTCTAGGCATTGAGCAGCCGTCGGAGCTTCGCGAAACCTTCTTCAATCCACCAATTTGGAGTAGTTTCGCGAAGTAACGTTAGCTCTTCTCCTCGCTGTCTGTCCGGAGAAAGGTTCAGGCAGCTCATCCAAATGGCCGAACCGAGAAAAGTGCAATTTGTCACCCTCTCGGCCTTCGCAGCTGGAGCAGCCGCGGAGTCTAGGAAACGTCGGCTGGAGGATGAGGCCGACTTCAACTTCGGTGGAGCCGGGGAGGTCGAGGCAGCGACCGGGGCAGGGGGTGCTGCCAGCAACGGTCGTCTCGTCAAAACCGGCGAGAGGGACACGGCTGTAGCTGAGAAGAGGGCGACGGTGCGGCTCAACCTGTCCCTACCCGAGCCTGACGACCGCTCCTCCGCCGAGTTTAATTACGGCGAAATCATCCAAAACATCCAGGTAGGATCTCCCAGTATGACTAACATTACCAGGCCGGCTGAGTGTGGTCCTGGAGTTCATTTTATTTGCTCTTACAAGTGTTTGTGTGGACTTGTCATTGCTAAGTAAGAGGGGGGAAGTGCACCTTGTCCTTCCGTGGACTAGCGTGGTTGAAACTGACCATTAGTACGACTCAACACAAAAGACAGCAGCAGCTTTTTGACCACGCAGCCAGCCAGTCCACTCTGTGCTCTGCAACTTCAGCAGCGCTCTATCAAAGTGTAACCTTAGCTTTTTATCGAGGGACCTCCTTTTTAAAAAAATGTAGAGATAAAGCTTATCTCCTCGTGCTTGCTACCTGTGTCCTGTTCACGCAGGCTTGCCCAGCAACAGCCCAGCCACACAGCCATTACAGCACTTGGAAATGCCACATGCCGTTTGGCCCTCTGGCTGCGGGTGATAGATGATAGAGCATTGCTGATGGAAGTACCAGGATGTAGCATGGGAACAAGGCAAATGTCAAAGCTGAGAGATCTGGAATCTCGCCTCATTATGATACTGTGCATTTTGGGACAATCCAGTTTTTGCTTTTATGTTTTTACGTGAGTGGTAAATATGGGTGATGAAGTTTGCAAACTACAGTATAATTAAATATTTTTTTTATTTTCATACAAACGGTAGCTATGCCAGCACTATATTTAGCAGCTCTTTTAGTTGTTTGTCTTTGTTTTGGAATCAATTATTTTCAGTTTTCTGCGAACATTGGGATAATGTAGTTATATTTACCGATTGGACTTTTATTCTAGGTTTGAACATTGTCAGGTTGTGTTCCAGTGTGAGGGCCTCAGGCACTGACACGGTCCAACCAAAGCTCTGACATCTTATTTTTCCTGGTCATTATCTTTAAAATTAATGTTTTTAACCATTTGTTCCAGGCAAAGAATAATCCTCCAAGTCTTACTTCAGCCCACAATCCCAACGACCACTTTGACGAGGAAGAGAAAGAGCGGCTCCAAGTTGAGGCGCTGGCAAAAAAATTTGAAAATAAATATGTGAGTGTTTCTAATTTGATCATTTTAGAATTATATCTGGACCGATACTGGAATTTTTGAGCCTGAAACCAAAATTGATGTTTGAGTTTCAAAAATCCCTGATGAAGCACCTGATGAACACAAAATGTAAACAAACATGAGTGGGACATTTTACAGTTAAAAAAATCAAAATGTGAGTGCTCTCTGGGAGACAATCAATGCAATGTGACACTATATATATATATATATATATATATATATATATATAT
>NC_048408.1:19631164-19642066 GCF_013103735.1 Etheostoma cragini
AAAAGGCTGCAATGAAACAAAGAGTGAAAAATTTAAAGGGGTCTGAATACTTTCCGTACCCACTGTATATCTCTCTCTTTGGTATTTCTGAAAGGCAATTTCTTGTTGCTTATTGTCAAACACATACAATACTACCACTATTTAGAATAAGCTAATATCGCTGATATATTGGTTTAAAGTACTGTTTGTTTGTTTGTTAAATAACTTGGTATAGTAAATTTAATTTATATAGTCCAAGTAGAACAACAGGTGTCACCCTTTATCCTTAGATCTGTGGGAAAGAAGGACTAAGAGACAAACATCAGGATCGACAGACAGTTGTGCATAATGTCACTTATTGACAATGCTGTATACTATTAGCTATTGCTTGACTGAAATAGGATTTTTTTAGGCTGATATTTGAGAATTTACAGTATCCAATAGCAATGCAATGTCGGATTTTTACATTAACGTATGCCATAAACATTTTTATAGACTTTTTTTGTTGTGTTGTTCTTAAAGAATGGTGGCTGAGATCTGTACTGAGTGACATTTTACAGTTCAAAAGTAACCTAGTCAGTGCTCTCCAGTGGACAGATTATGTAATGGAGAAAATGTTTCTGAATGACCCAAAGAAATCTTTAGCTTTTCTGTAGTGCAATTTATTTCTTCTTATTGGCCAACATACTGTATATGCCCATAAGAATATATCTGTTAGAAGCATGGTTGATTTAATCAGTCAGTCTTTAGTTGCCCATAATGCCCATAAAACAGCCACATGGAGAGAGAGAGACAGTGAGAGAGGACATTTTGTAAATCCTTACTCTAAAAAGAGGCCATTTTAAGATTAGTGTTAGAGTAAATGTGAAGATTTTTTCATGTGAATCAAAATTAAAACTTAATATTAAGTAATATTTTTAAATTATTTTTCAGGGTAACACAGAGAAGAAGAAGAAGAAGGACAGAATGCAAGATTTGATTGATATAGGCTTTGGCTACGACGAGACAGACCCCTTTATTGACAACTCAGAAGCTGTGAGTGTCCCTTACTTTATTAATAACAAGGTGATTTTTCACCTACAATTATATTTTTTTCGAGGATGTCCCTTTCATTTAGTCAGATGTCTCCCTTAAGTCGTTATAATGACATTGCACATGGTTCTCTTCTCCCTTATTATCTGCTGATCAATTTGCTGTCATCCTCACATTCCTAAGCTGCTGTTCTTGTGTTTTGTTGAGGTAGACTTTATTCCTCTGTGGTTAAATATTTATTTCCTGGCTTGATGGTTCAACACAGTGCATTCAGTGGCACTTCTAAAGATAGACACTTGTCCCTTTTTAAAACCAACCTGAGATTACGGTCTAAAATCATCCGCATGACTCATGCATACGTATGTGCTCCTAGTGTCCACACAGGAAAATGGCATTGTATTTGTTTGACACTGTTGGTTGCTCTGTATTCAGAGAATATCTCTCTCTTTCTAACTGTAATAGCTAGACTTATGCTCTATGTATGGAGTCTCTGCCAATATAGGATATTTGTTTTTTTGTTTTGATAGCTGTCCTCTCTGCAATCATAAATTGGCAGCGCCTGTATGACCCTTTTTTTCTTTTTGTTTTGACATGCTCCATGATGGAAAAGTGTGACCTGGAGGGATTCATTTTTTTGGTGTGATTTAGTGATTTTGATGCACAACACGTCATCTGTTTTCCCTGACCAACCTAAGAGGGCGGGCTTATTTGTAAAATGTTACCAAGAAACATTATCACAAAATACACTTTTGTTGCGTAAGAGGGTTGACTGTTTTCTCTGATGTTATAGCACAAACCGTTTTCTTTTGTTATGTTTCTCAGTATGATGAGCTGGTTCCAGCCTCTTTAACTACAAAGCTTGGGGGATTTTACATCAACACTGGCACGCTGCAGTTCAGAGCGACCTCCGACTCCGAGGGCGAGGAGGACAAGGTGAGACTTGCGTAATACGTTCGTAGCGGAACATGAAGAAATTATTGTTATACAGTGTTTCAAAATCTTTCAGGCCTCAAACGTTTTTATTTTGTTCAGTTTATTTGACATTTTGAAAAAGTGCATGAAATTACATACTAACAAAAAAGATGATGTGGATGACACAAAGTCCAAGACTTATTTCCATTATAATTCTTACTACCAACAAGCCAATACATTACATACATAAAAGTCAAAACCTCAGAAAATAAATTACATCCAATAACAAAAACTAGGATGATAAGCTTAGACCTTCAAATTGTTCCTATTCTGTAATTAATAGATGCCCCTATTTTGATATTCAAAGGTAAGTTATTCCAATCATTTGGTCTACATAACCTAAAGGAGCAATATTCTCTGCTGGAAATATGTAAAATAAAATAAAAAAAAGCTATATTTTTAGGCATGGGTTTAAGGACAGCAACAGAAATTGGTTCATACTGAAATATCTTTGGATGGATTAACTTGGATTAACTATTGGATGGTTTAGCACACCATTTTTACAGATATTTATGTGCGTTGGAAGATAAATCCCAGTGATTTTGGTGATCCTCTGACTTTTCCTGCCTTTGCTAATTGGCATACGTTAGCATACTAATATGCTAAACAAAGAATGTGATTATGGTATACATTATACCTAATTAACATCAACATGTTAGCATTGTCACTGTGTGCATGTTAGCATGCTGATGTTAGTATTTACAGTAGTAGTTGTGTGACATGTACAATTTTGATAAATATTATTATAATTTTACTTGTCCCTTTTGTACGTGCAACATATGACACAGCAGAATCTCAACAGGCACATTAGTGTCCTCCCCACAGGGGCTTGATTTTCATTAGTAGTAGTCTGTCACCACATCAAGAGTTCACAGTCCAGTGCACGCTTACTCACACACACAAACCAAAGCACTGTGTGTGTTCCATTGATTTTTCACTGTGCACTGTCATCTTCTGCTTATTTGAGTTAAGGAGTTTATGTTCTCTACTTTCAGAATCTGAATGACAACAAGGAACAGGTCATTAAGAAGAGAAAAAAGAAGGAAGTGAACAATCTGGAAGAGAACGCCAGTAAGAACAGAGGAACTCAACAAGGGTGAGAATCAATAATATTACTGTCTGTGTTTATTTGTGTGGTTGTCTTGTCTGAGTTGGTTCACATAAAGGATTTTTCATCTCAGCAGATTATTTCTGTCAAATTAAGTTTTTTTACAAACAGCAGTTTTCTTTACATTTGGGATGCGGAGCATTATAGCAAAGCCACTGTGTAGCAAAGTGCCCTCAGAAGAATGTGACTTGATCTGAAACGTTTTTCAAACGTTTTTGTAGTGTTAGCTGGACACAGACCAGTAAGAGCCATTAAAAATGAGTTCCACAGCATTGCAGTTGAAAGCTGTAAATCCTTTGAAATAAAAGATTATGAATTAGAATTATGTTGATGATGGTGCTGCAGCCTCAGAATGGGATTAGTAGGCCTAAGACTTTTTCTCCCGCATCATTGAACCTAAATGAAATAGATTATAGGTTCAATACCATTTCAGCAGTAATTTATACTTATTATTAAATATCATATTAATACACTATATTGGAACCTAGCAGCCGCTGTGTTACTTTTTTAACGAAAGATAGGTTCAAACTTTCTGTATGTGCGCATGAGTATTTCCACGACCAGTTTGTTTGTGGTTGTTACCATGGTAAATTGTAGTATCATGGCTCCATTCTTGCTGCCTTTTTATAGTGGTGGTGCGCTTAACTCTAAGTCAACTTACTCTGAGTTGATTGAACCATCTCAAATCAGCTGTTCTGGAACCTAAAACTCAGTTTCCCATCTCAGGGCAAATCAACTCAGGCAATGTTTAAACGTGGGCAGCTATTTTCATAAACAGACATTTTGACCTCTCTGTTTTCAAAAATAACATCATGTACAGCTGTCAGTTTTTCAGAAAACTGTTCATTTACACGTACCCATGTATATATGCTGTCAAGAGCATGCCAAAACTGTAGGTGGCAGTGTAACGAGAACCTCAAGTCCACGTTAGCTAATCAGTATCCCTAAAATAGCATCAGCAACTAATCACTTCCTCTCTCTTCTCTTCCTCACTTCTTTGGCTGCGTAAACCTTCGTTTGTCTCAGTTTACATGCAAACAGAAGATTTCCAAACTCTCCACTCTGGACGAAGTTTTTAGAAAGACTTGTTTTCAGAAGCAAATTCCCCATTTGCATGTAAAAAACCAAACCATAAACGGCACAAACGAAGGGAAATGTCTCAGTTTTTCAAAATAACCCTGAATGCGTAAACAGGGCCTCAGAGTTCAGGGTTCGACTCAGAGTTTGTTTAACCTCCTTCCTGAACCGGAACACTGAGGCACGTAAACAGTTTATGAAGATTTCTGATCATTCTCTCTTGTTACAGAACCTAGCGATTGAGATGATGACACATCAAGACAGATGATCAGAATTTGCTAACTGGGTTTCTCATGTTCCATTTAAACGGCATATCCTGAATAATCACTAATAATCAATAACTTAGATGCTAAAGTTTATGTAAGCATACTCAATGTCAGGCTGAATGCATGACGTGAAACTAAATGCTGAGGCAGTCAGAGGCATTGTATTGCCTTACATTCAAAGCATTTTGCTAAGAAGACATTGCTGTACTTTCCTCCAACAGTGTGGCAACCCTCAATCTCCACCGCCCAGAGAAAAAGAAGAGGAAGAAGCTGATGAAGGACTCGCTGTACCTGGCGGCCATGCTCCGCCGCTTCAACCGGGAGAAAGAGGAGATGAGGAAACAAAACCCGAACATGGCTCAACCCGGCCTGGCAGGAGGTGTGGCTAAAAATCCCCACTCCACCAACTCAACGAACCACATGTTGGTCTCCAACTCCACCCACTCACAAGACTTCTCACTGGCAGACCTCACCTCGGACCCCGCTGTAATGTCACTGCTGGGCTCGGCCAATGAGAAGGAGCTGCAGGATCTCCTTGGCGACCTGGACTTTAGCGTGTTGGACAATGACCAGCAACATGTCATGGTGGCGGCCAGGGAGAATGGCATTCTGGGAGTAGGTGTTCCGGCCCCTAAAGCAGTAGCAGGTGGAGGTGGCCAAGGGCGAGGCCTGGGTTCTTCCAGTGGACTGTTTTCTCCGCCTCCGCTGCCTGATGGACTGCCAGCTCCTCTTATTAAACGCATCGAGGACCTGCGGGCGGTGAGTCAACTGTAACCTGTGTATGGTCGACTGCAGTTACGTGTGAAGCCTCTTTACTTAAGTTAACCACAAATGCCCTTCAGCTAAGGAAGGGGAACAAAATGTTTATTTTTATTGTTTAGTCCAATGAGAATTGTCGCTTTTCAAGCATTGGAAAAACATGGCTCCAAGCTGAACCCTGATGCTTTTTATGGAACTAAAACAGCAGGGCTGGCATCACTGCCTTTTGAAAGAAGTTCTTATTTTCTTGTTGCTTTCATATGTTGCAGCCACAGAGTCCATCCGAAGCAGAGAATTGTTCTTTTTGAAAATTTAAATTGTATACTTCACTTGAGTCATAGTTTTTAATTTCAGAGGTGAAGAAAAGAAGAGAGAGGCAGAAAAATGAATGAACAAATAGATTTTTGGTTGCTTTTAAAGCTATAGGTAAAGGTTCAACATTAGTATTAGTATTTTCTTATAGGAAATTCATTAAAGGAAGTGTCACTTAGCTCATATGACCTGTAGTTTGACTTATTTGGTCTGGGCCGAGATAAAATGTTCATTGTGATCTTTTAGTTTGTTGTTTTTTCTGTTTATTTTTCTTAGCTGGTCTTCACACACGTTCGCAAAGAAATAGTTAATCATGAGCAATGTCCATCAAGGACGCAACTGCTTATGTTATAAATGGACACGTAAACAACAGAAAAGAGGCATTTTGTACCTTAGTATCACAGGAAGATAGTTATTGTGTGGCTGCTATGTTTCTTTTTTTATTGAGGGAACTGACAAAATACAGAGCAGGACAGAAGCACAACACATTCTCTTGAAATAAGATATTACCTTCTAAATGATCGGACCAATAGACGCTTTTGTGCACTCACTTTTTAATGTTGTTTAAACCATGCTTACTACATGACGTTCACCTACACAGACCAGAAGATCCCCGATGGTTCCTGTGATCAATAGGTGGATTTAACGGAGTTCAATTGACCGCTTTCACACCAGCCAAAGAAAAGCATCCATAGAAGTTTATGGTTAAAATTAGAGTCAGGTGAAGGTCAGTTTCAAGTAGAGGAGGGAATGTGTTTCTGTTAGTACAAAGTCCTCAGAGGCACCACATTACAGGTATATGTATTTTGTAGTGTATGGAACATTGCATCTGGTATACTAACTCAGTCTTTTCTTACACAGGCCTCGCGGCAGTTCGATCAAGAGGGCAGGAAGAAATTTTTCACCTTGGACATGAATAACATTCTCCAGGAGTGAGTAGGACAGCTTTTAAATCTCTGTCAGTCAAATCCCAGCTCGCTTTCCTCCTCCCTTCCAGTGTTTCTCACTCATTTTCAGCAGATTTCCCTAGACACCTTTCCTGTTGTCTTTAAGTGTTTTGCATTCTCTCTGTCTCTTATTGTCTGTTAGTGGCATTCTTCTCATTTCCATTCCTCTCTTGTTTCATCAACCGTACGTTCACCCTCCTTTCATTCTGTGCAACTGCTCTTTTATTCTTCTGCTTTAATCGACCATCTCTTTTTTTATTCTGTCTCGCTGTATCCCACCATGTTTTTCTACCTTCACAACCATAACTGTCCATCTTTTTGATCTTTTGACTTCATCTGTATTTCACAACCATAACTATTTCTCCCTCCTCTTCTTCCTCCTCTCAGCATTGAGCTACAAGCCCAGGAGCAACTTCCTGAGGTGCGCTCAGGCATCTACTCGCACATGGAGGCATTTGTGCCGTGCAACAAAGAAGCCCTCCTCAAGCGCCTGAAGAAGCTCAGTCTCAACATCCAGGTGAGTGAGGCTTATCTGTGGAGGAAGTGAGAAATCCCCTCGGTTTAAATTGATCTAGAATCTGATTCACCCATTCAATTCCTCTATGCTCATTAAAATCCATAATTCAGAAAGACGCTTTTGTACATGTGCACTATTTAAACCTAATCACAAAATTGGGTTTCTGTAAAATCTGTTCCCAGTTGAAAACACTCATTATGACCATTTACAAATTGCAATCGCAACAACGGCAGAATTTAAGATTCTTCAAAGAACTAGCAACAGAGTTGTCCAACCACATCTGAAGGTAAAAGCGGCTGTAGTAGAGAAGGATGAGACATAATAATAGTCTAAAAGAGGATGATGGAACACACTTTTGGACAAGGACAGTCTCGTTCAAGGGATTAAAACGGTTACACTCAGTTATACACATGAAAAGTGATGCTTGTGTGAAGAATGAAAAAGGAGGATGTGAGCGGTTTAGATCTTGCAAACTTTCACAGCTCTGCACACCTGGCCAATTGGTGCATGAAGTTGGTGCACAGTTGGATTGTTGTTTACAGAAAGTAATAGGGATCTAGTGCAATGAAGGCTGCCACTGATTTGGCAATGCTCTTGACAACACATACACATACTCCCTCCCTCACTCTCTCTCTCTCTTTTTGACTGCTCCTCTTGATGCCCTGCTTCTTCTTTTTTCTCCCCCCTCTATCATCCCTTTTTACCTTTTCTTTGTTTCTTCGTTAATACTTTTTCTTCTCTCTACTGTTGCTGTTTTTCCGTCTTTTCCCATTTTCCTCACTCTGAGCTTAATTTTCTCCCTCAAACTTTTTTTTTTTTTTTCATTGTTCTCCCTGTGTCTTGGTCTTCCTCTGTCCTTAACACAACCTCTCTCTCTCTCTCTCTCTCTCTCTCAGGATGACCGCCTACGGACGCCACTGTTAAAGCTGAAGCTTGCAGTGTGTAGTGTGATGCCAGAGCAGCTGGCCAGATACAACATTGACTGCATGGCCAAGGTTGCAAAGTAAGTAAATCTTTGTTTTGTTTTAGAAGACAGGCAAGAAAGAAATGAACAGGTCAACTAAAACCCTTGTAACTGAACACTCACACCATTAACCTACAAGAATGTAATAATCAATGTTAAGATAATACAATAGTGTTTATTGAAGCTGTTTTTAAATGTGTGCATGTTTGTTTACATAATTCTGACTGTGTGTGTCTTGCAGGCAGCAGTCGGAAGAGGGGGATAAGAACGGCTCTGAGGAAGAAGATGAGGAAAAGCCTGGGAAAAGGGTGATGGGCCCACGGAAGAAGTTTGTCTGGGATGATAAGCTCAGGTAAAGATCCAGGACTGTCCTTCTGGAATAGCTGGCTGGACGGTGTGCTACGTCTTTGTGTTGCTGTATGTTTGACTTTCTATCTTCACTCCTTTTTCTCATACCCTGTCCATTCAGTCTTCATTGCTGCCACAATTCTCTTGCTCTCCACTGTTGGTGTCTCACTCTCTTCACTTCATCATGCAATAAAATGAGTTTGTAATTTTAGATGTGATTTTGGCCTAAAATATATGCAATGAATACACCTTTTAAAATAGTACTCTACAGATTTAGCATTGCACTCAAAATTAATGCAACAGACAACATTTCCCACAATGCAACTCAACCACAGACAGTCTCTGGTGTGTTATGCTAGTTGTGGCTAATGTAGCCTAGAGCAGAGGAGTTGGCTACAGAGGTCTGGTAAGCTCACATCTTTACTCAACTCCACCACCCCAGATTTTATTTATTTTAAAACAGTCTTGCAGTCTTCACAAATAACCATCGCCGAGTCAACAGACACTGCATTTTATCAGACTTGCACTGGAGCCACAAAAGGCTTTGTACAATTTTTTTCACATGTGCACTAGTAGTCCCTAAGACCTGTAAACAGACTTTGAAAATTGGTGGAGTTCCCCTTTAAAGTTACAGAGGAGGGCCCTGAATTTTATGCCTGCATAATTGGGGAAACCCTGGCTAAAGAGTTAGTGTCCTAATACAATTACAAAAACCTTGGGACTGACTCACAGTTGCTATTCAATCATTTCTTTTAAGTTTCCACATTTTCAGGAGGTCATAATTACCAAAAACAGTCTCATCAGTCATTATGTGCTTAACACCTGCAGCCAAATTTAGATTTTAATAGCAAATGTTCCATGTGTATTGAACATTTGTGTTTGTGCAGGAACCTGCTGTGCGGCTTGGTGCGAGTGAAACTAAGCTGCTACGAGATGGAAAACCAGTGTTCTCTGTCGGTGGAGGACTACCTCAAGGCCTTCTTGGAAAATGAGGTCAAACCACTATGGCCCAAGGGCTGGATGCAGGCCAGGTGTGTGTGTCTTTGTGTTTCTGTGTTTTGTGATTTTATGTAGCTTTTATATAAAACAGCTGGAGAACAAATTCCTTCATGGTGATAAGATAAGATAGTTTACCTTAAAATTAGATGTACGTTTTTTTTTCAGGTGTCACGTGTTTTTCCCTATTTTCTACTACTTCCCTAACTTAAATGTTGCATAAGTTCTCAAATCTTTGTTACAATGACATCCAGTGACAGTGATGTTCTTTTAACTCTGTGAACTTCTGTATATGAACTCACTTCAGAAATGTAACCCGACATTAATCCAGCCACTCTTGTCTTCTGACTCTGTGTTTCTTACCGCTGTGTTTCCTCTGCTCAGGATTCTGCTCAAGGAGAGTCTTTCTGTTCACAGTCACCTCACTGGAAACCTGTAAGTATTTTCTTCATCTTACACAGGTCATGTTTCCTCAATCACAACTCTGGGGTTTCTCCGTGATTGGGCTTGAATGCAAAACTTACACAGGAAAGGCTGAATATTTGTCTGTGTTTTTTACATACAGAGTCAAGAGGAGAATGGTGCCTGGGCCCAAGGCCAAAGCCAAGGTAAACGACAGCTCGGATCATGTACTCTACATTGTTTCTGAAAATAGCTTGCTGAATTTGTTTTTTAAACCCACAATGATGATTAAATCTGAAATCATTTTCCAAACAGCATTCTATCATGAGGCAACAATATAATATACTGTACTCACTGTCTCATATGTCCTGGCAACTAGTATCATATTTGCTCAGTTCTGAAGACAGAATTGTTATTTAGTATAACTTTCATTTCATATGACTGATGCAACTAAAAAAGATCTAAAGTATTTGATGTCTCAAGTGTCATTTTATCATTTCCATGCTGGAGGGTTGTTATTATATTTGTTACTGTTGTATAAAAGCTGCTGGTATTCAACAATAGCCGAAGCTTAGCCAACATTGAGTAAAAACAAAAAACTACCACAGCTCACATGGTGAAGTTTGAGTCCTGTTGTACTCTCCACTCTGCACTTCAGAGTTTCACTATAAATAATGTTTCATAATTATAAATATTTCCTTCGTTTGTGAAATTCACTCACATTTTCCATCCTTGTATACAGTCCCGTACTTATTTGCATGTCACCATTTTGAGTCTTTCATAATGTCTGTTTTTAAGTTTGCATCGGGGGAACAGGGGAAATAAAAAAGCAAAGAAGGCCTGCTCCTCTTTGCCTCTAAGGTTCTGACCCTGATCACAAGTCTTTTGTTCTCTAGGAGGGTGTTTGGATCCACAAATCTCCTCTCACCATGACCTCCACTCCGTCGCTGCCCACCTCCGCCGTAGCTCTGACCTCCAAACGCCAGCCCCCTTTCTCCTCTTCCCCCCCAGAGCCCATCTGTCTATCGGACTCACTGGATGAAGATCTGACTGCTCCCTCTCTGGACTCCATCTCCCACGCTCTCGCCCTCCTCAGCAATGCATCTAAGGGCATAAGCCTCTCAGACAGTCCCTTGTCACCCCCACCCCTGCAAATGCCCACCTCCTCACCTCCCCCTGTCACCCCTCACTATCCCTCAGCCTCTCAGCTCTCGGCCTCGATC
>NC_048408.1:19642166-19649838 GCF_013103735.1 Etheostoma cragini
CCCTCGGCCTCCTGCACCCACCCCACCTCCCTCACCCTCCCCGTCATCCTCACCCTCACACCCGCTCTCCCATCAGATGATCCCAAGCCAACAGCAACAGCACCAGTACTCCTCCAAAACCCCAAAACCTTTTCGGCCCCCCTTCAGTGTATCGGGGGGCGGGCAGGTGAAGCAGACGCAGGGCAGCTTCAGCTTCGCTGGAGGCCAGAAAGCTCAGTCCACGACGAGCAACAGTAGCATCAACAGCAACTCCATCAACAACAAGGGAGTGACATCAGCTCTCTGCAGTCGCACAGACAAAACTCCCCTGTCTTCTGCCCCTTCAGTCTCAGCCAACCACGGGCAGAGGCAGAGGGTGATGGGCGGGGCTCAAAGCTCAAAGACAGGAAACGGTTGGGCGGCTTCAGGAACTTTAGCCACGTCCTCCACAACGTCACACCTCTCACAGGTTAGTTCCTTTGGGAACAAAAACATTGTATTGGACAATGTAGTTATATTTCTCAATAAAATGTTTGATCTCCCTTTTCATTGCATCTTGTTTTCTGTAGGTATCAACAGCAGGCACATCGCTCCTGGGCAGCCCCGGCGCTCTGCCCCTTGGCTTCGGGATGTTGGGAGGCCTGGTGCCCGTCTCGCTGCCCTTTCAGTTCCCCTCATTGCTCAATTTCAGCCCAGCTGGAGCCCCAGGGGCCGCTGGCATGGGCTCAGTCCCCAGCTCCAACTCAGGATACACCCTAGCACAGAGCGACCTAATGGGTGAGTTGGCACACAACTTGTGAAAGATTTTTTTCAGATGTGTTGCTTAGCATTGATTAAGAGAAAAAAGGAAATAATATTTGGGATTTTAGTTCAAAGACAAAATAATTTTGGGCAAGCACAACGTTACGGGACACAAAACAGACACTGTTGAACAGTATTAGGAAAACTTCTTGGCTTTACTTTTTTTAAAGTTGGTGATGTACCATCATTTTAAAAAGGAACCTCTAACTCATCGATGTGTTTAAAGAGTTTTTGGACAATGCAGCTCTTTGGCACAGAATTGTTGACAAAAAGCAAAATATAGAATATCACCTCCTATTCTTAGTTTAATTTTTGAATTAGTTTTTATTTAATATCTTGACCTTTTCATAGTTTCAAAAAACATTTGAACCCTGATTTTCTTTTCTTTTCTTTTTTTTATTGATTAGCCCCATGAATATATATGCAGCTGTAATTATACAGATGAAGGCTGAACAAAAGTTTTTTGGATCAAAATTGCAATTTAAAAGAATGCAGTTTACTAGAGCGCGCAAATCTAGACAGCTGTAGTTAAGCAGTGTAACAATCTAAATTATCTGTAAGTTGCGGTACATTTTTTCAAACTTAACACCTAAAGAGAAACCCATTACAAGCAAATAATCACGTTTTTTTTTTCTTCTCCTTTTTATAGAGAAATACATTTGACTATTAATGGTACAAACTCGGTGTACAGGGCTGAAGTTTAAAATCGCAATTTAAATCACAACCGCAACATTTTTCAGAAAAATAGAAATTATCAACTCGTTGAGCACTATATGAAGCAGAGGAGGATGTGTATATGAAGGATGGATGTAAGAAGTAAGGATAGATTAGCTAAGAAAGTGATAATAAATGGGAACCATTTACATATTCATAGGTGTTTTATTCCAGCCTTGTGTACGTTTGTGTGTGTGCGCTCATACTAAAGAGTGTACCAGCAGCACCTCCACTGTGCCTGCTGTGCTCCACATCTCTCGCTGTGACCCTCTTGCCCGGTCTCCATTTTGTTTTATAAACCGCCCTCTCCCTCCTTTGTTCTCTCCATCTTTTGTGTCCGTCCTTCATCTCAACCTTTTGTACCTTGCTGCCTCACTTTGATCCTGTCCTCTCACTTGGCGCCCCCCCCGTCATCTTTTCCATATTCCCCCTGATTGTTGTTGTTGCCTTTTTTCCCTCTCATCTTCCCGCCATCTTTCCTCAGATCTGTATAAGAGTCTCCAGTCAGGGTCGCAGGCAGCCCTACCTCCTCACTTGCAGCTTGCTTTCTCAGGTAATCTGCATTCCTACTCCCTCCTCTTCACCCTCCATCTGTCTGTGTCGAGACGACCTGTCGTCCTCTGCTCAGCTGCTGTGTTGATTGCTCTGTAACTTCCCGCTTGCATCGGTATATTTGGTGTTTAGCATGCAACAGGGTTGTCCCCTGTAGTTGTAGCGCAACAGACGCATGTTCTAAAAATTTGAATAATTTGCTAGTTGATGTCTCAGTGACATGTGGTTTGAATTCTGTCCACCATGAATGTATGTAGCTTCATCTGGGGCTAAATTCAGTTCAGTCTCACCTGGATTATTCACAGCACTCAAGTCAAAGATCCATCTGAAAATTTAAACCAGGAGACATAAACTCAAACACAGTTTTATCCTGTTCTACAGCAGCCTGTGTGACGAAGTCTTGCATTGCCAGATCTATCTCCACATGTATTATTTTTTGTCACTTGTCTCTCAGGGCTACTGTATTACACAGATTGTACAAGAAGAATGCTTTACCACATGGAAATTAAAAAAAGGTTGCCAGAGCTTGTTAAACTTTGTGGCTTTCAGTGTATGTTATATACATCCTAAATATTACATAATGAATAGACTGGATCAACCGAATTACATTACCAGGATAAAGCCTGATCTCTCGCCCATGAGGCACACACCCACAGTCCTGCTTTACTCCTCACCTTCCGCTTTCTATGTGTTGCCGTTCTCAAAATCTCTTTGCCACGTAAACAACATACTTCGTGCTAGCAAGCCACACGCTGAAAATGACAGGTTTTGAAGAAATTCGGGATTGTGCAATAAGGCAGAACCTCTTTGTTATTTCAGGGAATGATTGTAAAGATTTACAAGGAATGTTTACGGCATTTACTATCTGATGTCAGAGTTGTTAGAAATCTCCCCTCTTCTCATCTCAGATGCAAACCAAAGCCAGGGTGGAGACATGAAGAGGAAATCCCACTGACCAATAACTGCGCAGGAGGCCGACACCAGCATGGTGACATCACAGCCTCCTGGACACAGCTACCAACAAGAATCTTCCCTCTGATTGACTGACACAGTGATGTGGTATGAGGGAGCGGGGCTCCACTGCCTCTTTTAACATGGACCTAAAGGAGAATCAGTTTATCTTCGCTACAAGTGGCAACGATGAATTAATTTAACTGTATTTTCTAATGAACCGGGTATGAGAACAAGACTGAGTGAATGACGAGAACACTTTTATTTTTGTTCAGCTTATATTTTATTTTTTTGTCAACATGTTTACATATGACTGACCTTGATCACTGTGGAATGAATGTGAGCAAGGTGGTGGTACAGATGAGTAGTAGTACGCTACGTAATATAATTTGTATTTAAGCTATTGTGGATTAACGGGACTCTTGTTCTTGCAGTACAAAAAGAAGAAAAAACACACTGAGTTATGAATTTTTATTTTGTCTTTTTGGGAATCGTTGTGTCCATAGAAATGGTATTGTTGGTCACCTCTGCTCCCACAAATGACTGTTAAGTAGTATCTTAAATTAATATAGATAACTTATTTGTGTGTGTGTGTGTGTGTGTGTGTGTGGCACAAAAAACAGTTATATGCTGTATGAATGGGTGAAGTCGTGTATCCCCTTTTCTCAATAATGAGCGAGTGTACGTTTGATGCCCCTCTCTTGCTCAGTGTGTTTTTGGTGCTGTTAAATCACACTGGACCTTTTCTGGAAAAAAGACTTGAATTGAAAAAGTGTAGGGCTCCTCTTCTGAAGAGGCGAGCCACTGTGAGAGAGGGGAGAAACATCTAGATTGTAGCCTACTTGAATTGTTTTAGTTTTTTATGTAAGTTGAGATTTTTTTATTTACTTTCTCTGCTTATTGACTTAAACCAACTTAATATAACACAACGCCTTAGTTTGTATTGTAAAAGTATGAAAAAGATCTATGCAGGACTGTAAAACGCTCAATGCAAAAGTGCAAGTCGCCGCTTGGCTTTCAACCTCTACTCCACTTGTCAGTGCATTTCTGGAGTTGTGAATGTTTGTAGATGTTATGTCACCATAGACTGTAATAATAGAGGACGTAGCAGCCGTGACATTCCCCATTGGTTTGTGGACTGCCGTTTTCAAGCTCCAAGTTTGGCAATGTAGGCGTCACCATCTTGGTTTTCTTGCAACCAGATGGGACCATTTTTAAGGAGAGGGTGGGTCAGGGGAAAACGACGCAGCCAAGACCGTGTTTATGGTCGCAATGGCGCTGCACTAACCCTCACCTTTCTGAAGCGAACCATTCAGTGGGGACTAACCCACGGGTAAACACGGACCTCCATGTGCTTCTGCCAACAATCTTCCCGTAAGGCAGTACAGAAAATTGGCAAACTTCTCAAGTTATCAGCTAGGGCAAGCTTGGTTGGCATAACGTTGAACAGTACATTTTAAGCCACCAAATGTTCCAATTAAATTTAATGAAGTGAAAACACAAAGTGAGAGAGTTTAAAACAAAAACATGAACAGCAACCAAAAACAAGTTTGCGACTATTTTAATGTACGCAGGGTCATGGGTAGGCATTGCTAAGCCTCTACCGTGACCGACAGGTCGGTGTGTAGCTACACCCACAAAGCCTCCCCTGATGTGTCCATTTTAAATATAAATGGGACCATAATTTGCAAAACAAAGAAGATGTATTTAAGAAGACTTGAAAGTAGTGATATAGGCCATAAACATATTATGATCATGTTTACTAAAGTAATAAAACGCGTGAGAATTTTGGTCATTTTCCTTGATTTATAGAAACTGACTTATTTTTGCAACCAGTGGAGTCACCTCTCTCAGTAAATTCGATAAAAGCAGCGTTAAGGCATTTCTGCATTGGCTTCACTTTTCAATCCCAGATAGCCCCAAAAACTATTTTTACAGTCTATGTATGCCACTCAAGACATTTTTTTTTGTCTTTCTGGTATGTGTGTTTATGTATCTACTGAATAAACGTACAGGGACTCGAGAGCTGAGCTGAACACAAACAAAGTCACACTCCCATAGAAACGGTTCCGCCCGTTGCTAGCTAGTTCAGCTACTGTTGTACAGTCAGTAAAGTTACATTCATTGTCTGTCTGAATACACCTGTAGAGATCACATTACCTTTCTTCGGCTGAATACCTCCGTTAACAAAACCGTTCTTCCTGAGTCTCTCGCTGCCCCTCCCCGACTAGTTCCATGTGTGTCTGACTGACCAGCTGCACCGAGAATAGCGCCAAAGATTGTTCTGGAACATTAACGTTAGCTCATTTAGATGGGGGTGTTGCTGGTGTGTGTATGTGTGTGCTTGTGGGATTATTCTGACATCTCCCCCCAAAATATAAACCCATGAGTGTCACTGTGGGGTCCTTCAGGATGTCATTGTAAAGTCTTGTGACTGGAGCAGTGGGTGACATCTTATACATTTTGCTTTCTTTGGGGTTCAGGAAGGATAAAAATGACATTACGTGGTTAATTGGTTACTTAATTTGGTCTTTTGTAGATTATTTTTGTGTGTTAAATATGAAATTAAACAAAACAGGTGGTTTTCATGAAGATTCTTCTGGACTTTTTTTTCTTCAAACTTGTTTGTCCATCTTTTAAAGTTACAGATCTCCATTTGGTTCTGTTTCATGGCATTCTATTGCTAGGCAACAGCCTGGCCCCTTGGTAACTGTCAGTTGATGACATTCACATACACTGCAACAGGAAATCAGCATGGGTCCATTTACGATGTTTATGCTTACCTTTATTTTATTTTTACCTTTAATGTCCCCCCCCCCACAGGAAACATACCAATGGCCACAGCTACAATGAATATGCTTTTATTTTCCTTTTACAAAACAAAAAATTACCGTCTAGAAATACAGGTAGGTCTATACAAGAAATTATATGACGAGAGTAATTGCAGTAGAATGCCTGGTTGTCCACAGACGGATGAATAATAATGAGTTAACTACTTGTGATGTTAAAGCTCCCAACCAAATGAAATCCTGTGTAGAACATCTTTTCCCAAAAATAAATTCAGTACAAAGCTTCCCCTGTGAGTGGTTACACAGTTAAATCTTACTACGAAAATCAATTTTGGGAAATACGGCTGCAGAGGGCTCCGCTTCTCATGTAGCCTACTTAAAATACTGTAACACTGATTCTGACCCAACACTCTAGCTAGGAGGTTATTATGAACACGGAGATGATATGATATGAAGCACAGCAAAAATATATAAGGAAAATAATTACGTGTTGAATATCTCCTTGGTGTACCAGTTTCATCTCCTTTTCACATCTGTAAGTCACTGGCTGCTTATGTTCCTATTTAGTGTCTAAGGCACTTTTAAAGAAACATACCATTTTACATTTAGGAGAAGGTTAACCCTAACCCAAATAAATCTGCTGGAGACAACCATTTGAATCTGCAGATCCATGACCCACCATGTTGATCGGATAGATCCGGGCATCCTGGCATGTTTTCACACTGTAGTGGTTTAACTTTAAGGTGGCTGCTGTTAAAACACTATTAAAGGAACTTGGGCTAAAATTGCAAAGGACAGATCAAAGCATATTCTCAGATGACCGTTACCTGTGAATACTAAGTGCTTAACCGGGTCTCTCAGTAGACTGAAGAGTCAGGCTCTATGTCAGAAACCAGCCCCAGTGAGTTCACGATCATCTTACTGTTACATTTGAGTCTCAGTTGAGTTGTAGCTGAAAAACAACTTAACAGCTCTTCTGAAGATAATTCTAAAATCCCAACAATACTTCTAACCATCTGTGTGAAAAAAAGTTTGTTACAAATTAGAATTTTGTTCTTTTACATTCTTTAGCTAGTGTGGAGTCCTTTGAATAAACACTACATTTGTGGAGTACTCCAAAATTGATGCAGTACTCTTTGACCTTGTGGCGAGTTTTTATTTATTTTTTATTTATTAACTTGATTCTTTTCCAGTTATCTGGAAATTTTAGAATTCTCCATGCCTATATTTGTACTTTACAAGAAAATTACCATGGTTGTAATTTGTATGAAAATATAAAACATTAAAATGTGACATGAATATGAACAAATAAGAAAAATGTTAAAAACAATTTACTTTACTGTTGTCTCCCATTAGGAAATAGAATTGTAACTTGTGAAATGAGTTAAAAACAGTGGTAATGGATGATCAGCCAGAATTGATGAAAAGTCCATTTAAAGTTATCTCTTTTTTTATCGTAGTGCAACAAACCGCACATTATTTGTTTCAGCCTGATGTAACAAAAAAAAGTTTCTATAGGTCTGCAGGATTTATCAGAAAAACTGGTGCTTCATCCCTGTGACTCAAACGTAGTGATCATTCAAACAGGGGCTTGGCACAAACTCAAATGTAGTGAGAATATGAATATTTTCAATCTGCCTGCATTTCTAATTAAATAACATCTTAACCATTTAGTGTCACATTGAAAACATGACTGGACTGACAAAAGAAGACCGTAAAATTCAAACATCTTGCTGTGCAGTTATGTTCCAGCATCATCATCCACAGCTCCCGCCAATACAGAGGATAAATAGTCAACAATACAAAACCGTAACCTTGTGAGCCAAGAGATTTCGAGTTAAAACCCAGCGAGGCTTTCCTTCATCAAATGTTGAGATGAAGATGCC
>NC_048408.1:19649848-19669248 GCF_013103735.1 Etheostoma cragini
CCCCCCCCCCCCCCCCCCCACAGTAATGCACTTTCAATCCAGTCTGTTTTCTATTGCATGTCCTGAGATGTTTAGTTGTTCCTGTAGTGTAGAAGCTTACAAACAGTTTGTACATCAGAAGGAGACTCATGCAACAAAAGCAGCCGGTGTGGTGGTCCTAAGGCCACAGTGACCCTGGTTTTGAGAGAAGGGGGTGTGCTGGGTATGAGATGGTTTTTACACAACTAGTGAGCACTAGTAAACACTTATAACAACACACGACTGAAAAGCGTTTCCTTGTAGTCCTGTATTTCCAGTATGGGGTGCGTTCACATACGTTGCTTGATGTGTATACACTTCACAGCCACCACCTACAGTCTCATATGTACAAAATGCACTTTGCACCTATGCATACTTTCCCAATAAGCTGAGCAGATAACTTTACGCCTGATGGGAGGAGGGAGAGTGTTACGGCAGGACGATGAGATGAAACGTGGCCGAGAGACGAGCCAGGACTAGCAGCTTGCCGGAGAACAGAGTAAGGCAGAATTGTCCGTTTTGCCCCTGTGGCTTCTCCAGGACTGGAGGCTTGACTTCAGGGAGGGCGCTGCATTTTTCCCTGCAGTGTTAACCAATAAAAAAAGGGCTGTGAGGCGCGACCGCCCAGTGTTACCAAAAACGCTCATCGCTCCAATCTTCTGTTCATTCAGTGGTTTGAAATGAATATAGATAATGGTGACGCCTAAAATCTTTACTTTTTTTTTTTTTTTAAGGGAACAACTAGGCGTAGGTCACAGGTGGGTAGTGACGAGGGGAAGAATGAGGAATGAGAGGGGCTCTGTGTTTACTCGGCGTTGGCAGTTTGAGTCTCATTGAAGTCGCCGGCACGGCTGTCGGCGTCGTCGTCTGACATGTCGCCGGAGGTACCGTCCAGATTCAGGTTGCGGCGGCCTGAACGGCTGGAGGAGAAGCTGCTGACGGGACCACCACGCCTGGTTGGAACAAATCAAAACAACTTAAATCTGCTGCTGCTTTAAGTTTCATATTTTGAGAAATTTGCTGAGTGTGATGAGAAGATCAGCTTTAGCTCAGACTGACATAAAGACTGGAAGCAGGGGGGAACTGCTAGCCTGACTGAAAGGTGGGAGAGAGATGAGGCAGCAAAGGGCCTCAGGCCGGACTCGAACCAAGGGCCGCTGTCGAGGACTCGGCCTACATGGGGCGCACGTTCTTACTGAGAGAGCTAGAGGTCGCCCCGGCCTGACTGGGGCCTGAAATCCCTACCAGCACCTCCAGAGCTCACTAATTTGCATTCTGGTAAAATCTTGCTTGGAACTATTTTCTGGCGATCAGCAGCCAGACGCAGGGAAATAGTTCGTAACTCTCTGTGAAACCAAAACGTTACATTTCTGTTTATGCACAGATTAAACAAACTGGATGCCTCTTAAATAGTGAACATTAAAGATGTTGGTACACACGTTTTTACTTAGGGCGAAGTCCCGCTAGCTGTTCCAGTGTTTATGCTAAGCTAACCACCTCGTGGCTCTGGCACCATATTTAGCATACAGACACGAGTCGATCTTCTCACCTAACTTCTGTCAAGAAAACAAATGGACATGTTTCCCAATTATGTCAAACTATTCCTTTTAATTAGATTAGCCTTGCCATTAAGCTCAAAAATTACATTAGAAAAATATGTAAGAATTGTGTTACTGGATACCAGTGTCACTAAAATGACTTAACACCTTACAGCTAATAAACAATACTGTATAATTGCATCATGAAGAGATCAAATATTAACACAATATATTCATTTTCCTTTAAATATTACCTTTCATTGTCGCGCTTGCTACAGTTTATTTTTTTAATTATATTTAAGTGTTTTGGTGGAGGTACACGGGGCATCCCTGACACGTACCTGATGCGGTTCTTGAGGGAGCTGACCTCCCGCGTGAGACCCTCGCTGGCCTCGGTGGCGTCGTCCAGCTCCCTCTGCAGCTTCCTGCGGGTGGCGTTGGCCCTGGTGGCCTCCTCCTCCGCCTCCTCCAGCTGACGCTTTAGCTGCTTCATGCGAGAGTTGGCTTTCTCCATCTGACACACATGGGGACACAGACGGAGACAGTGAGAGGGCGAGGGTGCCCGGCAGGACAACATCCTGAGTGAGTGTCACTTTGCTTCTCGTGAGTACCTGCTCCTTGTACTGGTCAGCATGACGACGCTCATCCTCCACCTGCATCATCACCTCCTTCAGCTTCTTCTCCGTCCGACGGACTATCTTGTTGGCGGCTGCTCTCTCTCTGCAAGTTTAAAACAGAAACGGTCAGAACTATCTGCATGTATTGATTAGTTTAACTTTATGTAACAAAGGCAGACATCTTTCACATAGGACTCTCACTAGCACCATCCTATTATTCGATGTAGACAGAAGGAGAAGTTAAAAGTTAGATGGAAAAGGAAAATATTTATATATGTGTGTGTGTGTGTGTGTGTGTATGTATAGGAAGCCTCAAATTGTTCTGTATTTAACTAAAGTTTAAAAGTAGAAAAAGTGGGTAGGCCCAGAAAAGTTTACTATTCCTTTTTGAACACGGAAATTCCTTATTTAAATTATTTACAAAAATTGTGCGTTCCTATTTATCTATTATTTAATTTTAATTTTCTCGTGTTCAAAATAAGCTAAACTGAGTAAACGTCTGTCATGATGATTTATTTAGTCACTTACTTTGCTTCCTGCTCCAGCTGATCCTCCAGCTGCAGGATCTTCGCCTCCTGGGCGGCGATGGACGCCTTAAACTTTGACTTGACAGTCCCCTCCAGCTCTGCCAGCTTGGCTTTCAAATCCTGCATACAAATATGTAACTGTCGGATCATAAGCATTTTATAAAATGTTTACTGTATGTATTAACTTACTGTAGAGTTGAAACTGGCGCGTACAGTAATGTGAAAGGAAGTCACTTTCAAGTAGTTGTTTTTTTTAAAGGCCGACGTTTGACATGTAAACAAAGCCAAAACCTGTATGCATATGAGCACATGAATGCAAATATACACAAGACCTTGTTCTGCCGCTCCATCTGTTGCCGAGCGTTCTCACTCTTCTGTGCAGCGCTGCGTTCGACGGCCAACTCCGTGTTCAAGTTGTCCACCTGAGGAATCGAGATGACGGCGAGAGTCTTTGAGTGGGTTCACTGTCTTGCGTAACATTCATGGAAGCAATCTACCATTTGGGAAATAAGTTCATGACAATACTTTTATCTCATCAGCAGTCAGTTTACCTGGATGTTGGTCTTTCTGAAACGGTCATTGAGCAGCTCCATGTTGCCCTGCTCTTCCTCAAGCTCCTCTTCCAGCTGGGCGATACGAGCCTCTAGCCTTCTCTTCTCTTCCAGCAGCGACGACCTTACACACACACACACACACACACACACTTTACCAATCTACGGAATTCCTAATTTAAATGGCCACGACCCAAAACAATTCTGATCAAGGTCCAGAGTGATGTCTTCACCAGTTTTCACTAACCCTATCCACATTTACAAAAGATGACCAAGTGTGGAAAAATTACTTGGGCAAATATTAAGGTGGGCAAATATTTTTTAAATATACCTATAAAGAGCACCTGGGTGGCTCACCTGGTAGAGCAGGCGCCCATTTATAAAGGTTTAGTTCTCATTGCAGGTTCCACTCTGCCCTGCGCCCCTCCCCCCCCCCCCATCTGTCCTATATAAATAAAGGCCTAAAATGCCCAAAACAATTGTATAAAAAAGATGACACTGACTTTCCAGAAGCACTGTTGGAGATCTCATCAGCCAGCTCATCCCTCTCCTGTTCAGCATGTCGACGGGCCCTCTCGGACGCCGCGTGGTCCTACACAAACAACCAGTTAGGATCAGTATGGAGACCATCTGGTTTGAGTAGGTTCAAAGTTCATATTCAATCTTTCCATCAGTCACTTTGCTTGACATAAATATATAAATATCAGACAATAAGCCAATCTCTAATTAAGTGCAATTTTAAATTCAATATAAAATCTGGAATTTGACCTCCTGTAGCTGTAGGATTTCAGCTTCTAGGCCCTTGAGTTTCTTCTCATTCTCCTTGGACTGGGTGAAGATCTCATCCCTGGAGGCTCTGGCCTCCTCCAGCTCCCTCTGATAGTCCTTCATCTGAGCCTACGAAACAGAGACAAAGTGGACCAAGTCAAAGGCTGACACAGCATAAATAATAACGTTAGTTAGGTTGGCCCATTTGGCTGGCTTATCAACACGCTCAACTGTTGCAACAATGGAGCTTATTAAGTTTTAAAACCCTTTGCACATTTGAGTCACAACTTAAATCTAAGCACACAGATATATTACACATATTTTTAGATTCAGAGTTGCTGACACTTTCACATGATATTATCTCAATGTGTCCATGTCCATTAATCAGCTTAGAAATCATGGAGACGGTTCTTTTAATGGAACTTGCCTGAGAGTTGCCACATTTTTAGGTTCTCTTCAGTATGAAAGTAATCCAGGGATAATTGTATGTACATCCACAGGTACATCGCAAATGTAAAAACAATGCCAATAGTTAATTTGGTATACTTTTCATGGTGCCAATTTGCCAAAATGTGAACAAGTATAGGCTAAACATGGGGCTCAAAAGCGTAGCCACAGCTAACTCACTGACTACATGGCAACAATATACTTCCCGTTTATGTCCCCCAAAGCATCATGCCAGCTGTAGCCATACTTGAAGAGTATGATTGTCCCCCAAATAGAAGTAAGTAAAATTTCCATGCTGCACCATCAATATTGCGCATTGAGCATGGAGGCACAAAGTCTCTAACCAATGACGTTATTAGATTCCTAGAAAACTGTTCCGATACTCTGTCCATTTATGTAACGGATAATGTAGGTCGAGCTGGTCATTATCGCGAATTAGAACCCCGATTGGATGGTGCAGGTCTTGAAACAGCCTGAAGGGGTTTAATTAGCAATATGGACCAGCTCTCTCTACGTTATCCCGCTTATTACACGGCTTATTACATGGCTTATTACATGGCTAAACATACAGAGGTTACCTGCCTGCGTCTCGGTTAGGACGTTGACTTTACCACTGATGAGCATGGCTCTCCAGCGGATGTCAGGTCGCCCCGGTAACTGAGCTAACCATGGAGCTTCTAGCAATCCCCGTTTCCTCCACCCTCTCACTCCCTTCGATCCGCTAATCAGCGGTATGAGTTCCGTTAGAACACAAATATTGATTAAAAAAACTATTTTATTAATTTAGGCTATGCACTGCTCGTGTGTGTTTGTGTGCGCTGAGTGTGTACCTGTAGTTTTCGGAGTTGTTTAACAGCCTCGTCCCTGCCTTTGTTGGCGGCTTCGATCTGTCCCTCCAGCTCGTTCAGGTCCATCTCCAACTTCTTCTTAGAGGCAACCGCCAGAGTTCTCTGCTTCCTCTCGTCCTCCAACTCTGCCTCCATCTCACGCACCTGGTGGAGTAAAACAACACACAGCATGTCAGGTTAACCAAATGTTTCAGCACTCAATTCAAATGTTGTCATTCTACAATGAAAACAAACCTGTGAAAAAAGTGTATATTGCATGAGCAGAAGTTTTCAGATCAAAGTTTCGTAATTTAAGAATAATAACAACGATAAAAACATATGTACCTGTTTGACAAGCAATCTCTTCTTCTCCTCTCCCTGCTCATCTCTGGCCTGCAGGTCTCGGTCAAACTGGGCCTTCATGGCCTGCATGTTGACCTCCAGACGCAGCTTGGCGTCCTCCGTGGCCTGCAGCTCATCCTCCAGCTCCTCCAGCTGAGTTCTCATCTCCTCCACCTGTTGCTCTAGTGTTCGCTTGGACTTCTCCAGTTCATGGACCTGTACGCAGCATTGGGAGAAACCATGACGTCAGCAAAACAGGCTGTACGGAGCCAGAACAAAGGTCCTCCGAAAACCCTGTGTGGATATGGATTTTAAGTCGTAGGATAGGATGAAAACTATCCTGGCTGATTAGACGGATACTAAAAAAGTTAAAATAAATCACATCTAATGAGCATCATCTGTATGGTACGGCAAAGCCAGAGCTAGTTCTAGTGGTGTGGATGCGAGGAGTAAACGTAGCAAAAGTTATGCGTTTCAAAACAAAATATATATATCACACAGTAGTGCGGTTATAGCCTTATACTGGACACGTCTATCTGCTGCAAAGTACCTGGTGTAATATGTTATAAAAAAGTCATTTTTTTTTAAACTTATTAAGATTTTATTTAGCAGTGTCATTTAAGAGGTCAAAGGTCACTCACATTCTTTCCCACATCATCCTTGGAGCTCATCAGGTCTTCCATTTCAGCACGGAGCTGCTTGTTAAACCTCTCCAGTTCCTCTTTGGCCTCCAAGGCCTCCTCCAGAGCTCTGGCCATAGACAGAGCCTTGGTGTCCTTCTCTCTGGCCTCGGCCTCCGCGCGGTCACGCTCCTCAGCATATTGAGCTGAGATGGTCTTCTCTTCAGCGAGCAGCTGGTGTAGACAAACAAACAATGGTCTTCAATACACCGACATGTCTATCAACACATCTGACCTCAATCTATCATTTCTAAAACATTTTGTTTAGTGTACCTGGTCGAACTTCTTTTGTTTTTTTTCAAGGTTTGAGACTGTCTGTCGCTGGTGGTCCAGGTCCACCATTAGGTCATCCAGCTCCTGCTGCAGTCGGTTCTTGGTCTTCTCCATCTTGTCCATGGCCATGGTCTTCTCCTCCAGACACTGGCTGGTCAGCTCCACGTCCTTCTGGAGTTTTCGCTTCACCTCCTCCAGGGCCTCCATTGATCCCGTGTCGTCCTCTAGCTTCTTCTTTGTCTCACACATCTACAGGAAGGCCATTTATTTTTAAATCCGTGAATATATAAAGATACTACAACATTTCAACAAGTGATCATTTTGCTTCCTGTGGTCATTTTGGCCTTTAGTGTCACAGCGGTGTGTGCTGGCGAAATGAGCAGCAGCGCTATGTGCAAAGTTGGTGGTAACACAGCTGCAAAGATCAGAAATAATGAGCTGTGTGATTTATGCTAAAGGCAATATCAGCTACTGATATAACATCTTTCAGCTTAACAGACAATTATCTGTAACATTTCAGTTCCCAACTAAATCCTTATCCTCCAGTCAAACAGATCTTCACTTTATGTGGTCTTTAATTTGTTGTTTACAGCTGTCCGCATTCTGCACTGCACATCAATGGCAGGTGTTCACAGCTGGTTAACAGCTGGAAACTTTGGCCTGGCCCTACTCATGGCACTCTGTCGAGTATTACTGAAAAATTAGTGAAAAATTACTTGAAAGGTGTGCCTGCCTCATATGTATGTGACACCTTCCGATATGTGTGTGTGTACAAATATCTAAGTATATGTGTTTGTTAACATGAATGACTATACCTGTGATTGCACCATCTGCAGCTGTTTCTCCAGGTTGCGTCGTGCCTCCTCCTCCTCCTCCTGCTGCTCCAGCAAGGTGTTCCTATCCACCTCCAGCTGGCGAATTTGGGTGCTTAGGTTCAGCTTCTGACGTGTCTCCTCCTGTCGCAGCTCCTACACACCAGAAATGGGGATCAGACAAAAAAAAAAAAAGACATACTGTAGGACTTTTATGACTATTATGGGCTGATTAGTGAGGTGTGATCACAGAACAAGAAAACATTTTTTAAATACATAATGCAGGTGAGAAGCATTGTCTCACACTCACACTCACACACACACACACACACACACACACACATTGAAAGTCACTGTAGCTGTGGACTGTGTCGATTTGTTTTGTAAGACATTGTTTACATTATTCTACTTTAATATTGATTCTAGATTAAGTTTCCTGTAGCTTTATATTTGGCTCATGTTGATGCCGTCTTTCATACCTCTGAGTCTTGCAGTTTGCTGTTCAGTTTGTCGACTTCCTTGGCCAGTTTGAGGCCCTTCTTCTCTGCCCCCTCGAGCATAGCGCACGCATTGTCCAGCTCCGTCTAACAAAGATGACATTATGAGGAAAGCACAAACAAATCCAAAGCCTTTTATGAATATTCCCTCTTAAAATATACGTTGGGTTTCTAGAGTACCCAAGGGCTATATCCCTTCTTTTCATAGCAAAACCGCTCCAAATATATTTGCTGCTTTGTGTTCACCTGGAGTTTGTGTGAGCGCTCAGCCAGCTCTCCCTTGGCCCTCTCAGCCTCAGTGGCCCTGGCCATAAACTCCTGCAGCTGCGCCTCCAGTTTTTTCCTCTTATGTTCAGACTCTGTCTTTGCCTGCTGCAGACTCTTAACGTCGCAGGACAACTCTTTGTTGTCATTCTCCAGACTCTGCTTATTCTTCTCCAAGTTGGTCTTGAACTGCACAGAGAAATAATAACGATGTTTTATGGTTTCATGTTCATTATCTAAATTGCCAGTTGATTTAGTGATCCTGTCTGTTAAATGCAAATGTTATTTAATTTTCTTTCTGCATATCATACAACTGATTTAGACTGATGTGTACAAGCCCTGAGAGTGTAACTAGGTACGACCCACTCACCCTCTTAGCCTGTTCCAGCTGTTCCAACAGTTCTTCCAGTGCTGTGGCTTGCCTCTGTCTCATTTCCTGGATCTGGGCCTCATGGTTTTTGCTTTCCTCATCTAAGGCCTTCTTTAGCTCTGCCACCTCTTGCTCTCGCTTGGACCTGGAGTTTCGGACACAACGGAGAGGGTTAAGAGGAGTGGACATTTTAAGATACAATACAAAAAAATCGTCACATGCAGGGTCAGCTTAATAAAATCACAATTAATGCCCACTAACAAATCATCATGTTATATTGTAAGAAGTAACTGATGTAAAAGAGGGGGGAAAAAAACTATACAAAAGTGAGGTTGGAACTGACATACATTCTGCACGTTTGCAGCATTTTAGTGGAAACTATTAAACACAGCTGAGTGTCTTGAATGATAATGTGTAAATGAATATATTAACACAAATTTGGCTTTTCTCAAACCCTGCAGTTCTTTAACAACACCAGTATGAATACCATCATGACTTAAGAGTGCTCCACCGATTTAATTTTGCACTGACAAAACATTCTTGCACTCACAATGGGCAGAACCAGAGATTTTGGCTTTTCTTCTTATTTGTCAAAAGCTAGCACCTAAAACACAACGCTTAATATTTCGGTTGGAAATTCAGATGTGTTTTGTGTGTTGTCAGGCCCAACTGACGCTGACTAATTTGATCAGATTTAGATTAGCTCCCTCTGGGGCCACAAGGAGGTTTTATACTTTTTGTCACATATGCAGCTCTACTCCCCAAAACCTGCAAACAGGCTTTGTAAAATCGGTGGAGTTCTATAGTATATTTTATCATCATTGATAAACCAGCTTTAAATAAGCACCGGAGCTCTTGCTGGGCAGCAGTGGTATCCAACGTGTCCTCCAGCTCCGTCTTTAGGGCCTCGAGCTCCTCACTCAGGTCCCTTTTAAGTTTTTCAGCTTTACTTCGACACATCTTCTCCGACTCCAGGTCCTCCTGAAGCTCAGCAAGGTGGGCCTGTAGCTCCCGAACCTGCTTCAAGGCGTTGTTCTTCTGGAGCGTCTCCTCATCACTCCTGGTTGGCGACACAAAAGAACATAAGTTAGTTCTTCAGAGTAGATCCTTATCCTACAAATAAGTCTTCCTCATTTTGAAAACATCTGCTTAGGTTAGACCTTCAGCTGAGGATCAGAATTAATAATTTCTTAATAATAATTTAGACAAATTCTTCTACACCAAATCAAAATCTTAGTTTTTTAATTTTAGTATTTTAGTTTTACCCTAAAATATAACAAGAATATTTTGGTCCTCAGTCCTTGAATCTTCACTTTTAAACAAACAAAAAAACTTCTACAGCCCCTTAAAGTTCCACAACGTCCACTGTTAATACACTGCTTAGAGTGTTTCCACTACAGCTGACAACTGGCCCTTCTGGATCAATTAATAACATCTTCTTTTATACATTTTAACTTTTTAGTGCTTTAACATTCACTGAATCTTCAACTCCTTTCAGCACATTCACTTCAACCTCATTCAGCGTTCACCCTTAAATGGACACTACAACTTTTCATCTGCTGTCAGCACTTTTTCATTCCCCATGTTCTTCCACATTTTAACTGCCTTTTTACTTTTTTCTCCATGTTTTAAGTTTCAATTGAAAATTTCTAGCAATGAGCAAAAATAATTTCTATTCAGAAAGCTTTGCTTTTTTTTCCTTCTTACTTTGCCATTTCAATATTTTAGTTTTACCACAGAATTCTATGGGGAATATTTTGGTCCTGACAAATGACAGCACAAGTGCAAGAATGCAGTGACAAAATGTATTAACGTTTTTCTCCAATGATATGTATAATAAAGAAAAGGCAAGTCAGTGATGTCATATTTAAAACTGAAATGAGGTCACCAGTGCAGACAGGGTGGCAGTGTGGTGAACTGATCACGGCTGAAGATTTCCACATACTGTGAGAAGATGAACATGTTAATGAGACTCTTGAAATATTTAGCGCTGGAAGTAAGGGCCAAAGTCAAATTCATGCTAGCCGCAACAGTCCCATCACATTCTTCAATTATGAAGAAACCCAATGATTAAACCCACTGAATGTAATGTTGATCATTAACACAATGCCACAGCATAATTAAAGATTAAATAATAATAATACAATTGTTCTCAGAATAGCTGCTGCATTTAAAATGGGGCACATCAAGTTTAATGAAAGCGTAATTATCTGGAGCTGTGACTAAACTGATGATATCTGTGTGTGAAATTAGTCAGACAGACATTAACCAATTAGCCCCTGTAGTGTGGACTATTGGTCTGCTGTAACGAGGAAGCTGCTGAGAAGACTCATTAAAATGATCTGAGCTCACCTTCAGAGCAACGACCTCCACAGCTGTTTACCTTATCCGCACGCAGTCTTGTGACAGCTAAGTAGGAAAATAATGAAATTATTATTAATAAATTATTAACGTGTCGCCCAGAATATTTTAGTGGAAAATCCAGATTAACAGAGGAGTGAGCTATATTAAGAAAATATTTTGTTGTGGGAATAGAGTGGTTTGTATAGTGGTGGTTTGTTAATGGTTTCTCCTCCACTGGGAAATGACATCTTGATTTAGCTCAGCTCTTTATTGCTTCATTTGGAGAGAAAAAATACTGCAAAGCCCAGGACAGAGAGAATCAATCAACATCAATTTGCCTGTAATCAGACACGGCTGCCTCCAAGATGAAAGGGCTCAGCCAGGGTTGCTAAAACCCAATCAGAAACAGAATAAGTGCAGCTGGGAGCTGGAGAGGAAAATATTCAGGGACTGAAGTAAGTGAAGAGATAGAAAGAAGAGATTGATACAAAATGTGTATGTGTGCTGAAACACCAACTGCAGCAGCTGAAGAGGATTTTAGCTGCTTGAAGTTTAGAGTTGACTCAGTGTTTGTGTGTTGTAGCGTCTATTTAAGGTCTTCCTATTGACTTGGAGCGCAGTTGTCATGGAAATAGGATCTACTGCACTAGTGAGAGGATGTGTGTGAGGTTGTATGTTACATAATGAAAATGAACACTACCACTAACAGTAGTCATGATTCCATCTAATTGTCATGCGAATTTTAAGCAAACCTTAAAATAATGCAAAAAAGAAAATGCAAATTAATAGCATTTCCATCAACTGGTTTAGAGTGAATAAACTAGACTACACAAAGTGTAGTTTTGTCACAAATTGTAAATTAAGCATGGTTGTAGATTGCAAACCGGCTTGCTAAATCAAAGAGTTTAGAAGCTAAGTTCTTTGGCCAAATGGAGAGAGGTAGCATTGTAAATGTTGGCCAGCTGGGAATAATACAGGGTTGTGGCAGAGACATTTGGTGTCAGCAAGACAACCGTTGTTGTGTATACGCGGTGTGCAGGACTATACGAGTTGAACCAACTTGTCAATATTCCCGACGTGGCTGAGGAACAGGTAACTCCACTACACACCTCGTGCCAAGGTTACGGGGCACTGGATGGGACCCATATCCCGATCCTTCCCCCATCTGATGGATACCGCGAACATAGTCATGTAAGTTACATGTTAGCTACGCCATAACGTATTAAGCAGAGCTGTTTCTATCTCCCATTTTGCGCATAAACTCTTTTTTGAAAAAGTGACCTCAAGTGAGCGTAAAAACTTTTTAGCGAATTTGAGGACGTTTTTTCCCTCAAAATTGGCCGTTTCCTTCAACATTTTCTAATGCATTACTTCCAATTGTGCATAAAACAGATTGAAGACAGCATGACTAGTGATATTTTTATCACACCAGTTTAGGTTCAGAGTGGTGGGAGTTCAGAGGAGTCTTCCTGGTAGTGGCTGCAAAAATACAGGCTTTTGATTTCATACTAAATAATTTATGTGCTTTCTTCACCCAAGACAATATCTTTATCATTGTGAATTACCACATGATAGCTATCTTTGGACTTCCAGTCGATGAATAATACAATAAAAGATATAATAGCATTAGCTTCATTATTGTCAAGAAGACTAATTTATTCAAGTTTTAGTAAGTACATTAAACTGGAATTCATTAGCCCCCTCTAAGGAATCAGTTTTGCTTAAGTTTTATTGCACTGGGGTCATATGCTCTAATACTTTTATTATTCAATTCTAATTTTCTCTCTTTTGTATATTCGCTTCCTTTTTCAGTAATTGTAACAAACTGTTTTCAAATTTAGGCTTTTATTAGGATCCCAATTAGCAGAAATCAGTTGGCTATCATTTTGTTTGTATCTTGTCAATGGCAATTTTATCTGCTAAAAGGCTCATGTTTGGATTTAGTCGATCAGTGTTTAATATGTTGCAGGTGTCTACCACTAACCTGGCCAGAGCAGCCTGCAGCTCCTCCTCCTTCTTGGTCAACTGGAACTTCAGCTCCTCTATCTGGGCCTGAAGCTCAACAATCTGGTCCTGCAGGTCTGTTGTCTCAGCATCCAGTTTGCGTTTGGCCTTCTCCAGCTCCTGACGCGTTTTCTCCTCCTTCTTTAAACGCTCTAAAGGGAGGCACAATCACATGTCTCAGAAAAAAGACTTGTAAACAAAAAATGCTGAACTAATATAAAATAAATAAAACTTTGGCTTCAATCTCAAAGAGGAAAATGGGCAGACTCATGAGTTACAGAGGGTTCATATGAGGCTTAACAAGGTCACAAAAAGTGAGAAACCGCAAACAGCTAATTACTAACAGCCTGACATAACTCCCTTAGCTGCTTTGCTTAAATGCACGGATGTTTTTTTTCAAACATTTAAACATTCCTCGGGTCTGTAGCAACCCTGCACTATTAAAATCTAATTGCTTGTTAACGTTTTCAGAAAAACACACAAAATATGTCTGCAATTTATAAAATGCATTACAAACATTTACAGATGTAAGATTATTTTTTTTTAATAATTCAAAATTCATTAGTACTTTTCAGCTTAGTCGTACAGATTTCATGTTCATACTGTACTATCCTACGCTTAGGCTACTGTACCTTCTCATAGGCCGACACTTACCAAACCTAAATTATTTTTTCAACTGAGGGGACGTTTGCCATCCATCTATTTCTGTCTGTTCTAGTAAATGTTCCCTATTCTTGGACCCTGAATGGAGCCAATAACACAAGCTTGCTGGGAGTCAGAGTCCCTTACCCTCTAGGTCAACCATCATCATCTCCTGCTTGTTCTTGACCTTGCCGATGTTCTTTGCTTTCTCCTCCTCTTCTGTCAGCTGGGAGGTCATCTCGCCGATCCTGTCTTCTAGCAGCTTTTTCTCCTGTTGGGTGAAATCCAAGTATAATGTATACTTTAATAATCCCACAAGGGGAAATTACAATTTACAAGTGTGGGTTAGACTGGAAGCTTTAAGACACACTACTATATGGCAGAGAAAAGGTCAACATACACTTTTTGTATAACGCAATAATATCTATCGCCTTTATTTTATTCCTTTTCTGCTTGTCTGTTCTTGTTTGACAGATCATTTGCCGATCTAATCCTCTCACCTTAATGAACTTGAAGTTTTGGTCCTCTAGCAGGAGAATATCCTCCTCCATTTTCTTGATCTTTGCTTCGGCTGTCACTTTATCTAGCTGCAGCTTCTGTCTCGCAGCTTCCTCCTCATCAAGCTGCTCCTCCAGGTCCTATGGAGAGGGAAACACACACAGATAAAGATTCATAACCAATCTAATGCTGAAGGCGGAACACTGAAGTTATTATAAAGTGATGAAAGTTTGACACGTGAAACTATTTAAAGGACCTCAACACTTGGCTTTAAATTGTAAAAGTATTTCTCTACAACAAAATATTTAAGACTAAATAAGCAATAATCAAAGTAAAAAATAACTAAATAAAAACATACACATACAAAACACAAGTTATTAGTTAAGAATTTAACACTTTAAACTGAATGGCTTCATTAGTGTAATTTGATCAGAATTATTAAGACAAGGCTGTGGACTCTCTTCAACCTCTATCTACATGACAGAAAGACCATTTACATGATCAAATGAGGACAATTATGATAGTGTGTAATTTTCTTGAAAGGCATGTACTAACAATGTGGATGTTGCACATCAAAACAAAAAACGGAGACAGGTTTCTAAATGTGCAAGTTAAATAGGTGAAGATATTAACCTGGATGTGTGACTGCATCTTCTTCTTCTCATTCTGTAGGCTCTGGTTCCTCTCCTCCTCCTCCTCAACTCTAGACTCCAGGTCATGAAGGATCTCCTCCAACTCTTGCTTCCTAGAAAGTAGACGAACTCTCATCTCTTCGGCCTCGGCAAAGAGCTCTGTCTCCGCGTGGAGTTGTTCTGCTAGAATATTCTTCTCCTCCACGAGCTGGAATAAGGGAACAGTATATACATATAAACAGTGCATATACATATAAACAGTGCATATATATATACATACACACACATATATACACGCACACACAATATATCCAGCCTTCTCCGCTGCAATATTGCTTTCTTCAATTGTTATCAATAATTGATAGAGCTCAATAAATATAAACACTACTACAGAAGTAAAGCATGTTACAATGATACACTTCTCACATATTTTGAAATTAGTGAAAGTTCCCTAAGCCTTTATTGGGGCCACAATTATATCAGTTTGTAGGAGGTCAAAAATATTTACTTTCCATTAATTAGAGCATGTTTACCTGTTGGTGTTTCCTCTCCATCTCCACAAGCTCATTCTCCACCTTGAGCTGTCTCTCCTTCACCTTTACCAGCTCCTCATCTTTGGCTTGCAGCTCTTCCTCCTGTCTGGTGACCTGCAGTAGAGGCTTCACCTGACAGAGAGAGATAAATTAAACTTGTTCATGTGATTTCTCCTTGTTGTTGTTTGTTTGTTTGTATCAATTTTTTGGCAACATACACTGATTGATTTGATGATAAAGAAAAATAGAGAGAACTAATCAACACTTTTTTAAGACAGAATGCAAATAAATAACTTTTGTCATGGTCATACAAGTGAGAGAAAAACCAGTAGGGACAACAATTTTATTAAGTACATGAATTCATTGACATCAATAATCACATTTTGGTCAGCACTTCCCAGCAGTATTCATTTAACCCTTATGTTAAGGAGCTAGAACAGTGACAGAAATCTGTTGTATTGAAAATAAAATTTGACATTGAAACATGAAAAATTGGCACTGAAAAATGTTGAGCTGATATAAAAAACACAAACATCAAAAAGTAATAATCTCACAATCATATCATATTATTTCAATTTGACATTTGTTTGCATTATGACAATCTTAATTTACAATTTTTCTTGATTTCTGTGTCTTTTCAGTGACCGTTTTTTTACGCTGTCAAGATTTTTACAATGTCATTGGTTTTTAGTTTCAACTTTCTGTCACTGTTTTGGCGTAGGGAGGAGGGGCCTGAGGGGAGGGACAAAGCGTTTTTTTGCTAGTATTACCATTTACCATTCTTGATTACGGTAGGCAAACATCCTCGTTACATTATCTAATAGTAGTGATTCTTTGCTACAGGTCTGATGGCACTGACTTAAACTCAACAAAAATCGATTGTGGCCTCTTTACAATCCACTGTTTCAGGCTGACTTGTAGAATATATAACATCTATCAACAGCCCAATGACACATACAGAAACTATATAAATAAATAATGTTACGGTCTACAGAAAAAAAACATTTTAACACCTCACCTCAAATTTATTGTAACTAGGCTTGTAACAATTATTACATAATGTTTTTTTTTACATTCAATTTTTTTTTCATTTTTAATATTCTCTATTGTCTGTTTAGTCCTTATTTAACTGAAGACATTTGTCAGGCATCCAATCAATAATTTCCAAAGATTCTCAGATCGTCAGGTAAAGCAGAGATATAGAGCTCTGTATCATCTGCGTTGGAATACGTAGCTGTCAAAGTTCTCACCTTGGTGAAGAGCCTCCACCACTGCCAGTGTCGCAGCTTCAAATAGGCAGCACAGTTCCTCTGGAGGACCTTTAGAGCACTCAACTGCTGCTGCTTCTTAGCAAAGGCCCTAAGGAAAGAAATTGGTACAATAACAGGTGGCAAATCAATGTTTGAGTATAGCAGGGGTTTTAAAGTGTTGGGCTACAATAGGTGTACGGATGCGCTGTAAATGCACCAGAGGTACAACAGTCTTTTCCCTTATTGTGCATCACGACAGGCACTTCAGTACTTTTTTTTTTTTTAATGGCAACTACTGGGAGGAGCTTCTAGCATACATATGCAACTTGACATGACGGATGCATTAACACTTGTCAAACATCTGAATGCTTTGTGTCTCAGACCACCTCTGGGGGTTTGAGCAATTGGATCACAGACCTTAAATGCTTCTTGGGTATCCAAACGCAGACATATGTTCATATTTGAGAAATGTGAATTAAAAGAAATCTGAAACTTACTTGCGTGCCAAGTATCCACGGCAAACAGACTGGAAGTAGATAATGATGTCAGTGATCTTCAGATCCCTCTCCTCTTCCAGGTGAGCCAGAACACCAGTTCTGAAGAAGATCTTACTTTGACCAATACGGAACAGATTGGGGTCCAACTCCAGGGCTTGGATCTATAAAGAGCATAAAAACTGTTATTAAGAATTTACTTGTAGTGGAAAACAATTTTCCCATTGCAATCAAGAAAGTATTTGTGTATGGGTGTACGCAAGAACTTTCCCAGGGGGGAAAGAACCCTTACAGGAACTAAGGAGCTAAACCTGCATTTTGCTGCAATTTAGCAAGCTAGAGTGCAAATAAGTTTATAAAGGATGTGCCATGCTATGGGCATGCTGCGGCAGATGTGTCCCTATTTTTGCCGTAGTTTTGGGTTTCCACCGCCGATTTAGAGCAGCGTACAACAGCTTCCCTCAAATGGGGCTCTGTGTTTGTCAGGAGGTCTGAGATCTACTGTATCAGCAGAGCAATCACATAACGCACATAAGACTATGGTGCACATGGATTATTTTCAAAAAATATTGTGTTTTTATTCTTGATATAGTCTATTGTAATCTCAAAATATCACAACTCCTCCAAATCTCAGAGAACACAGATAATATATATTTTTAATGTGCACAAACTCAATCTCGCCAAGCAAAGGGCTAGAACTGGCCCTGTAGATATAGAACCATTAAACACTGCAGATCACTGTGAAGACATGACAGTTTCATTTCCTTTATTAGCCAGTTTAGTTTAGTTTCTGAGGTTAGTTTCTCTGGTACCCTAATTCCTGTAACGTTTTGGTTGAAAATGAGTTATAATCAGTTCCAAATGCAGTAGCTCAGCAGAATGCAGCGTTTTATCTTTTAAGGGAAGCAGTTTTAAAACAGAACTTTAAGAACAACAAAAGAGCACTACCATTCTTTCACAGGCTTGTTTCCCATCCATGAATCCCTTGGGGATAGCGTTAGGTGTAAGGATCTCATATCTGTGAACAAAAAAGAACATTAATATTAAAGCTGCAAGCAGCGTTGGACGGGCCCCCACCTCCTCGCAGGTCGGGGGTACTGGCAGACGCCAATCTTTGAAGCAGTGCATTTGCAGTCAGACACTGCAAAGCCAAAGATTGATTTTGCTGCAGCTATCCGTGTGTGTGCTTCTGTCTGCGCGTTACCTGACCCGCTCCTTCCTTAAAATTCTTTGTTTTTGTCAAATAAAAAGGAGAGAGCATGATGCCTATTCCTAGATCTAGATAAGTTTACCAGTAATAATCTGAACTACAACATGATCACTGTCACTAGATAAAAAGAAAACGTTGACTTTCACTTGGTGCTATGTACTGACAGTAAAAAAAAAAGTCATTATTGTATGTATTGCTGCGCTGGCATTGCTGCGTTGCTATAGAAACATACCAGGAGACTTCCCCAACTCTCTTCCCCAACTTACTCACCCCAATGTGATGTCATCACCAAATCGAGTTAAAAACTCGCTAATATCAAAATGACAAAAAAACTGGTTGTTAACACTATTTGGAGACAGGAAGTTGACACTACCTGCAAAGATTCAAGAAGAGTGCAGTCACAGCCTAGGAGGAGTTTAAAAGAATGTAAAACACATGACAATTCATAAACTCAAAATGGCCGCCTTCCGGTTGGGTGGAGCTAATAAAGGTAAATAGGAAATATGGTTGCAATGATTAGAGCAATAAGCGTGGATCCTAAAGTCCTCAAACAAGTATTTGTAAAATTAGAAATTTCGCACAAAATTTGCCATTTCGTAAAATTATTTTTTTTTGATTATTTTTCTAAAAAATAGCTTGGTAGAGTTCTGGATGAAAAGTTAGTATGATAAAATATTACTTTTTTAAAGTCAGGGTGCACGTTAGGGGGCGCGTTAGGGGGCGCTATGGAGCCCCCTGTCATTGCCCGAGACCAATCACTACAGAAATTTGTCATTTTTCATAGGTCTGACGTGTGAAAGTTTTTGTGAATTTTCCCACATGCTAAAGCCCTCAAAAATGAGAGAGTCGGTTCGGATAATAATAATAATAGTAATCCTTACAAAAACAATAGGTTCCTTGCACTTCGTGCTAGGACACCGTTGGTGCACTTGCACTTCAGTGCTCGGGCCCTAATAAACTTCTCCTCTGTGTAAAAAGAAGTTACAGAGCTCAAAGAGTTTGTCACCTCTGTCTGAACTCCTGGAAGACGATGCGGTTGGGGAAGCCCTGTCTGCAGATGCGAATCCCCTCTAGGACTCCATTACACCTCAGCTGGTCCAGAACCAGATGAGGCTCCAGTTTACCAGCCTAAAGAAGAAACAAATACACCATTAGGACAGAAAACAAGTATTTGTATACTTCTAGATTTCTATCCTACAATGACGGCAAAAACTCTTAAAGTCTGAAATTCTTTTTTTTTTGGGGGGGGGGGGGGGGGGGGGG
>NC_048408.1:19669370-19674776 GCF_013103735.1 Etheostoma cragini
ACTGGTTAGCATTGCTGAATTTCATTGCAATGAGTATGTAGTACACTGGGGAAATCAAGTGACAGTAGATATACCATGCCAATACAACCAATAAAAAAAAGAGTTATAGGTTCTCTTTCCACTGCTTGACATGCAGCTTCTAATACATTTGGATTATATTCTTTATTTACTCTTTTTTCGTGGTTGGGAATGATGCATCGGACAAAGTTGGGGTTGGTGTTCCTCAGTGTGGCCATGAGCTTGGTAAGCGACTCCTTGTAGAGCTGTCCAACAGTACGAAACATGCCCTTTTTTGTTTTGTAGGTGGCGCCAAAGGCTGTCTCGTTCATCCCTGCCACCTGGTCCAGGCCAACAATACGGTCGACTGGTGGGGAGATGGGAAGAACTGGTAAGAACGAGAAGACTTCATGGGGAGCAGAGAAAAAACAGCAGCAGCCACACAGTGACGAACTGTAGCTACAGTGCATGTGAACGAAAAAAGCATTACACACCACAGTGAAACAACGCCATCTAACAAAGTAGCATTCAAAGACTAGAACTACCACTTGCTTCTGCAGGTGGAAATATTTTTAATGATTTTATTTAACTCTAATTTAACTGCTTAGGACTGCTTAAAACTTACATCAACCTATCACCAGTAAAAATCATCTCCTCTTAACTTGTTAACATTTAGGGGCTTGCAAATACTGGATGCGAAAAATATTACAATATAAACCGTTCATGACCTATACTAAAAGGAGCACTCCTAGAATTTTACCCATGAAGATCAGTTGACTAGTCATGGTTAGTCCTACTCTACTTACGATTAATTAAAAAATGTAAACATACTCTATCAATTTCCCTGCAAGGGAAATACACACACACATTCTTAAGAGAGATGTCAAAGTAAATCATTTCTTTTTTTAAACGTGTCTGAATGTTAGGAACGATTAAGCCACTTATTTGGTGCTATAGAGTGTATTAACAGCAGCAGGACAGTGTATGTGAGATGGAAAATAAACTACAGTGCCCATGTTATTAACTATAAAGGAACATGTCTGTCAGTGCAACTGTATGTCTCATTAACGTGTTTTTAATAATTGTTTTGAGACAACAATGGATCTCTATGGCGCAAATGAATAAGAGAAATCAGGGAATTATTGTTCAATTCCCTGCTGGTTTTGGTCTTTTTATGGTTATTCCTAACAATTACAAAAATATAGACTATCACCAGAATTATGCATTGCTTAGTAAATCTTTTTAGAATCTGACAGTAATTCCAGTAAACTTAATCTAAATGTAATGGCATAACACAGGTAATTAAATACACATTGATTAATGTCCAACTGACTAAATTAAAGTTACAAATATGAGGCGAGTCACAGATTGGTAAAGTTTAAACTGAGGCGATGATGTATGGCCTCCTTACTGAACCTTTTACACTGACCTCTGAGCTCAGAGCAAAAACAAATACTAACATCTCCTTTCATTTCCTAGCTACTGTGACCCTATCTAGAAAGAAGGAAGGCGTGAAATTAATGTTATTAAATTTTCTTTAGTCAAGCTACTAACCCTAATTTGCTCATGGATGTATCACATCACAGAGGGGAAACAAAAAGAGAAAAAGGCTATCAAGACTCCAAAAAGCTGCACTAGATCCTTAATGCTTGCTTCAGGGCTATTGACACAAATTAAAGCACACTAGTTTGACTAGAGGGAGTACTTGACCATATTCTACTTATGAAGGAATTTGGCACTAATGCTAATGCTTTTGGCTGAGACAAAGGAGCCATGCAACCTGGAAGCAAATGGGAGCCATTGTAGCTATGTAAGACACAGAACTGGCTCAAGCATGAAACATACAGCCAGATCTGGGCTAAAATATACCAGTGCACTTTCATGAAGTTAACCTGCTTGGAAAGTGCTTACATTCAGCCTACCAAGCACCCTGAGGAGCTTGGTTTTACAAGCCAAAACTTTCATTATTATTTTGGCCCAGGTCTGCTACAGCACGACCCAGTCATTCACCTGCCGGCTCATCCAGACTAGTGACATTATCATAGAATGAAGCCCTTTGAATGGTCTGAATCTCTACAACACAGAGAAAAAGACAGGGAGGGGAGGGTGATGTTAAATGTATTCTTAGAAATCATAAATGTATAGGCCTGGGTCAACGAGGCAGACAGCTGTTGTTAGTAGGCTTGAGTGAGAGACATTTTGACGTGCTTGTTAATTGTATAAGCAAACAAGTAGATAGATAATGAAGCAAAAATTATGAGTTACTAAAAATTCTAGTATCTAGTACCATTTCAAATGTTTAAAGATAACAAGGTATAAGAAGTTTACCATCTTTCCAAAGTTCACCCACAAATTTGTCAGTTGACTGATGCAGAAGTGTTGCAACATTGTCATTGAGGGGGTCCATGTTCTTCATTAGCCACTCATCTGCCTTATAGTCCACCTATAATAAACAAGAACAACTCAGCTATAGGGACAAAACTAATACCACAAGCTTTGGCTGTCTACTGCATGAAGGCAATACAAAATGATTCTGAATACATCTCATAATACAACGTTTTTTTTTACAATAACAGATTTTTTTTAAATTAAAAAACCCTTATATTTGTTTTTGTTTCTAAAGAATTGTGAGTAGGATCTAAAGCATTTCTTTAGCAAATTGTATTTAGTATTTGTAATTGTCATATGATGTATGTTGGCCAGACAGCAAATATTAATGTAATATCTTTGATAGGCTATTATTGGCTGATATACGGGGGCGCCTATTTATTAAGGGACACTATGTAAAATATATTTAATAATTAATTAATAACAACCAGTTAAAACGTTAAACTAAGTTAGTCCCATAAAGCTTTTAAAAATATATGTTCAAGGATTTATTTTATGAAAATTATTACCCCAAAAAGTTTTTTTTATGTTATGCAATTCTGTAAAAAAAGAAAGAGAAGATCGTTGGCCAATATACAGTATGTCAAGACAAGATTTTTTTTTTAAACACTCAAATATCAATTAAATTACTGAGTTTTCGAGGTGCGAAACAACACAGTCCAGATAATGGTGAACACATTTTCTACTTAGCAGGTCTCCCGATAAGACTGAGTTCTACTGCATAACACCACTCACAACATCCAAATCCACTCCAATACAATGTTATGTAAATCATACCTCACTATTCCCACTACAGGGAACCTTACGTTATTATTGACTGGCTGTAACTTTTCATTCGCTGTTTAACATTTTCAGAAAAACATCAGGGAGGAAAAGAGATGTGTTGCAAAACGAAATTATTATTATTATTAATATTATTGTTGTTGTTGTTGTTGTTGTTGTTGAAAACCCACCATGAGTGGAGTTCCAGTGTGAAAAGAAACACACATCAATCGTGCATTTAAGCAGAGACAGACACCTGCCGTGTGTGATTCTTAAAAAGTTAAAAACAAGCGTACCTTGCCAGCGTAGTGGATGATGCAGAAGTCGGCCTTGTCTTTGAGCTGGCGGGGCTTCTGGAACTTAGTGTGTGTGCCCTGCTCCTGGATCAGCTTGTCTACAAAGGTCCTATCCGTGGCCTTGGGGAACCAGCACTCTTCATCCAGAAGAGCGAACACTCCTGGAGGGTTTGCCTGAAAGAATATTAACACAGGACAGAACTAAAGACTTCGGAGGGAGTGAACTATGCTATCCCAGCAAGACAACAATCTCATGTATTTTTTATGTGCTATTAGATAGGAGCGTTGCGGTTAGCATCTTAAACCCCTTTACTAGGCCATCTCAATGCCCTAACAACAACTTTTTCTCAATTCAGATTTTAGTAATCATAAAGTAACTTTACCTTTCCAATTGAGGCAAAACATGTAGCACGTGGTTTAAAGGAAATGTTGAGTGCATATTATTATTTAGTTGCTGAATTGTTTGTCAGCATAGCTGAATAATTCAAGA
The DNA here is from genome assembly GCF_013103735.1 of Etheostoma cragini. Taxonomy (NCBI): domain Eukaryota; kingdom Metazoa; phylum Chordata; class Actinopteri; order Perciformes; family Percidae; genus Etheostoma; species Etheostoma cragini. The sequence continues at coordinate 19,673,304 of NC_048408.1, forward strand.
ATAAGTACAAAATAAGAGTTCAAGAAGGATTTTGTTTTAGACGTCACATTCATCTCACTGATGCTATCTAAACATTCACACTGACCGGCCTCTCAATGAGGTCGATGCAGGGCTGCAGGTCGAGGCCGAAGTCGATGAAACTCCACTCGATGCCCTCCCTCTGATACTCCTCCTGCTCCAGGATGAACATGGTGTGGTTGAAGAGCTGCTGCAGCTTCTCATTGGTGTAGTTGATACACATCTGCTCAAATGAGTTCAACTGTAGATGGGTAGAAATACAAGGAAGAACAATCCTTTTATTAAAAAAGTGTGTAGATGACTGAAAACCTCAAATGTAGATAGCTTATAGAACAATAACAGCAACAAAACCAGAACATGGCATCTAGCCACAACTGGACAAATTGTCTTCTTTAAAGATTAAAACTATAGTACGTAGTTTTTGTCCTCCCCATGAGGAATTCTAAGTAATGACAACAAAACTGATACAAGCCTTACGTGCTCGAGCACGCACCCCCCACCCCTCCTTGACAAAAGTTGCTAGTAGCCAAGGAGGACATGTGGATTAAAAAAAAAACATGATTGACTCTTCCAAAGAAGTAACTATTTTCACTCAAGCATCTGCACAGGAAGGTATTCAGACGCAACAATCTTCTAAACATAGCCATACTGAGAATTACAGAGAGAGCTGTGTGGAGCTGATAGTCTTAGCTTTGTAGCAACTCATTTGTCAAAGGCTTGAATATAACGGACGTTCATTAGTTTCAAAAAGTTGTACACTAAAGCTTTAAAAGATTTTAATCCAAACCTGAAAAATTTCAAAACCCGCAATGTCCAGGATGCCGATGAAGGAGGCACCCTGGCGTTTGGTTCTGTCCAGAGCTTTGTTAATTCGATGGACCAGCCAGCGGAACAGACGCTCATATGTCGCTTTGGCCAAGGCCTCGACAGCAAAGTCAGCCTGGCAGCAGAGAGAGAATATGGGAGAGGGAAAAGAATGGTGAGACAATATAAGAAAATCAAAAAACTGATTTTAAACCATTTAATCAGATTTTTTTTTAAGTGTGATTGGTGAGTGACTCCTCACTCAATGCTTTTATGTCCACATAGTTGTTGTTTTTTTTAATGAAAGAACAACGTATTTTCTAACGCAGTTAGGAAAATGCTTGCTGTTAATTTGTACTGAAGATTTAAATGAGGGAGTTTATGCGCATCAAAGCTGAAAACAACAGATTTTTAGTACTAGAACCCTGGATGCCAGAAATATAACTCCTCCAACAACGCAACTCTATTACTCCAAAACGAAATTAACCTAGCACTAAAAAAGACCTACTGCATTTGCATTACTATGCAACAGATCAAATGTAGTGTTATTAAGAGTCTCAGCTAGCAACAAAAGAGGATATACACTCACCGGCCACTTTATTAGGTACACCTGTCCAACTGCTCGTTAACACTTAATTTCTAAGCAGCCAA
>NC_048408.1:19674876-19749876 GCF_013103735.1 Etheostoma cragini
AGGCAGTTCTGAAGGCAAAAGGGGGTCCAACCCGTTACTAGCATGGGGTACCTAATAAAGTGGCCGGTGAGTGTACACGGTGATAGCTAACTGACCTGCTCTTTAGTCTGTGCTTTCTGGACGTAGTCTCTCCCCACTTTGATTCTTGGGGACAGGATGGCTCTGGTAAACTCCATTACATTCAAACCCAGTAGATGACACAGCTTCTGAGCAGCTGGGAAACAGAGATGAAAAAAAAGCAAAAGGGAAAAGGTTTCTTTGAATGACAATAAAAGGAGGCCACAATATATTTCAAACAGTATACAGTATATACATGTATGTTTAATTGTATTGTCAAGACAAGAAATAAATTAATTTGAGAAATTATATTATTAAATATTGTTTTGTTTTTCAAGTGTGATTTATTAGAGATGAGGATTTATATTTATTAGAATTATTTTGACAATTAGATGATTAAATCGATTACTACAAAAACTCTAATAAACCATAAAAAACAGAATTTGCATACATTATCTGTCTATTACTGATTATATTAAGATTTATTCCAAATCTTTCAAAGTTGTTTTCTTATGAAGTGTAACAGGGAAAATATCCTATTTTACATGGCTGGAGATTGTGGAAAATTAGAACAAGCAGAATTCGGTCTCAATCAGCCTCTCACTACTAAAAAAACATCTGTTTCATTCCTTGGTTCTGCTTGTTGCATTTGGGAATATCTGGTCGAGCTGCATCACTGGCATTAGACTCATTCTCTTTCCCTGTCTCCCTCATTTCATTGCCAAATATGCAGTGCCACATGTGGAGGAACTGGAAGACTGTGCTCCATTTCCTTCAGGAATAAATCCTCATAATAATGTGGCTTAATGGCAGGCTGACAAGGCACAGTGAGAGAAAGGACATAAATCACCAGTTCCTCTGTTCTGTGGATGAGGACGCAGTGTGAGCCAAATATGCAGCGAGAGGAGAAGGGAAGGAGAGGAGTTGAAGTATATATGGGGAGAGGAAAAGGAGGAGAATAAAATCTTGACCTGTGTGTTCCAAGCTACAAGGTTATGAAGCAGATGTAAAAAGACTGCAGTGTGTGTGTGTGTGATACCTACCAGTATTATCAGGCATAGAAGTTTGGTCAGAGTTCCTCTCCTTCTTAAAGTTAATGTTACCAAACTGAAGAACTGAGGACACCACCTTTAACATGGCTACGGATATAAAGAATAAAGAAGAAGAAGAAAAAAATATTTAGACATAACTTTGGCATAACATGCATGTATATTAAGAGGGGACCATGATAAAATCTTAAAGTCATTGGAGATTATCAATAAAAAGAAACAATTAGTACTTTCTAACAAATATTAAATACCTAGAGAAATTCAAGATACATTTTCCAAGTTCAAATCCTGTGTCGAATAATAAAAAATGTGCAACAATAATTAGAATATTTTAATATCAAAATCCCTTAATATTTTTTTAAATATCAAGACATTTTGAAGATTCATGCTGCCCTCAAAAGTGGACATGCATACATTCAAATCCCGTTCAATGTAATTTGGCGTTACTAGCTAAACCCGCCCATCCTCTAAAACCATTATTGACTGTTAAATTGTGTTTATTTAGGTTTCATTTTGCTGTTATGGTTAACATACCCAGAATCTCCTCATGGCCAAAGCTCATGATGTGCATGGCATCCATGGTCTCCTGGAAGTTGTCTTTGTCCTGCTGACCTGGGATTGGGATGTTACCGTTAGACAGGAAACGGTAGCTGTTGAATCCTTCCAAAAGCAGGTCCGCTATGGAGAGAAATATGGGGATTTTTGTGGACCGGGTGTTAGTGAAATTGTTGGCAGATTCTAGTAAGAATATAAGCTTAAAATAAAATATGTAATGTTAGAGTTTATCCTTTATACTAACAAAAATGTTTTTACCTAGTTAACCTGCCAAAATCGGCTATGGTCTAGAGCAGAGGTTTTCAAAGTGGATGAAGAGCCCCGCCTGAGTGGCTCCAAACAGTTTCCGAGGAGGCTCAGTTAATGATAGTGAAAAAAATATAGCCTAAATGTGTGGGATTTGGTGAAAGAGATAGCTCAGAGATCCATATGTTTGGGGGAATTTTACTGGTTTTCCGGTCAAAAAACACATAAAAGCCTTTGGACAGATATTTTGGCAACACTTTATGTTTTCTACATGAGAAAGACATGACAATGTGATGAACACATGACACTGTCATGACAAATGAACCCTAACCATAACTTGTCATGACAAAACCGAATGACACGAAGAAACGTTATGTCATAAACGTTTATGACTTGTTTATAATGTTTTATGACACGTTCATGACAGTGTCCTGTCACTCTTATGTTGATGCCTTCAAGTAAAGTGTAACCAACATTTTCTTTTTTCTTTGGTGTAGTCCGGAGTCAGGTCAACGGGGTGCTTTTTCCAGAGCTTTGTCTAAGAAGGCCCACAGTCTCAGGATAGACTGGTAGTATAAAAGCTTAGTCTACTTACATTTGAGGTGCTCTCCAGCTCCAGCCAGCAGCTGGTAGAAAATGTGAAAGGTGCGCTCATCTTTGGCTTGACGAATAGCTCTGGATTTCTCCAGTAAATCTGACACAGAATCGTCAAAAAAAAAATCTTTTTGGTGTGTCATTTTGACATAGAATCAAAACTTAAAACTTCAGTTCTTGTGTACGTGAGACACTTTGTGTACAAGGACAGATTGGTTTAAAGATCCTTTTTATTTAAAAAAGAATATGTTGTTTCAATTGCCATCTAATTCTAAAGCCTTTCACGATTAAAAAAAAAGGATTAATTTGTAAATATCTTATCTACAGTTAGTAATAATATGCAGAATGCTACTCTGTTCTAGTCAATTGTTTCAAAACAGGATACAGGTTTCAATATTGGCTCCAACAATGTATCCTATGACATCAAAGTTGATCCGGATGAATTTCCCCTGCAGAGATGAACATAAGATAAATGCAATCAGGAAGTGCACAACACAAGATATACAGAAATCAATTGCTATCATAACATAATAACATAATGACTCCGCTATAACACATAGTGAGGAGCATCTGATGTTTATCGAACCATAATAAGAGTCAGGATGAATCCTCCATAAATATGAACACTTAATACAAATCGTCTACAGAATAAATTATAATAAATACATTATACCATATGTTACACAGTGCAAAGCAATGTTTAAAAAAAAAAATTTAAAAATAATGTTCGTTATGTTTACAACATAACTTCATTTTTGACATACTGGACTCACATCAGCACCAGCAAATTTTACTTTAAGTATTTTTGGATACATGACCTGAGCCGTACAGAAAATGACAGGTCTGTTTCTGAAAAGGGTCATTTTATGAGGCAACAAAGTAAATTAGTAATTAGATAACAATGCCCCTTAAATTCGACAGATTAATTCACCACAGTGATGCTTAAGCCAAGTCCTGTCGTAAGTCGCTATCAAGAAGAGTTGCCTTCAGTCTGAAAGGACCCAGTACATCAAAAGGCATCATTAATGACAAGCAGGTGCCTGTGTCTGACTATATTACCTGTGTAATTGCTTACAGGAAAAGTAGGATAATTAAATTACTTTCAATCAGTTTTACTTCTGCTTATTCTCCATCAAAAAAAACTTTCTAGAGAAGACAATACAAACAATACAAACATATCGTCTAAATCTGAGTCAGGTGCCGAATTAGGATCAGCCCAGCTGGTGCAGTGATGGCTGGAGGATGTAGTAGACTTTGCAAAATGCACAATAAAAATGCAGCCCGTCTACATGAATATCACTGTCTCGTACTTACAAAACGTGATGAGTTGTCATTTTTCACTGTCTTAGCATTCCCAAAAGATTCAAGGATGGGGTTGGCTTGTAACAGCTGACGTTCCAATTCACCCTGAAACAAATGGAGGGATGATGAGAAATTAACTGTTAATCCCGCTAAACTGAACCCGAACATAAACAGGCAGACAAAGACCAAGAAGCCATTTTTACAGAAGTGTTTTATACAGACAGACCTCACATACATTATCCCCATGTTGGTCAACTGAGCAAACAAAACCAGAGAGAAGAGGATGATAGCAAGTGTGACAGTCATATTCCTACAAAACCTTTATCCTACAAAGTTTACCTTTGTACAGCGGTTCTTATGTTTTGAAATGTTTTGCAATTGTTCACAATTTTAAATGAGCTAAATAACACTAAATGACGCAGTGGATCGCAGCACAGAGCTTTTTACAAAAAATATTTCATCCAAAGCAAGACCAAGAAGAAACTATTTAACCACACCATTTGAAAACCATCATAAAAAGATAACATCTTTATGTGATAGAAGATTCAAATGAAAAAAAAAACACCTTCCTCAAGTTAGTGTAAGCTTGCTCGCAAGATCATATAACTTCTGCATCAAAATAATTTCAAATGTTACTGAAATCCTTGTTTGTAGATCAGTTAAAAATTCTATTCTGAAAAAAGATTTATTGAATAAGCAAAAAACATTTAAGAAATCTAAATGCTGAAACTGTTACTTGGGGCTGTAGGAATTTTGTAGAGCACATCAAATATAAACTAATCCTGGAATCATAAAATCTTTCATAACCTGGTTAATTCAATTTGCAGGAGTTTACCTTTTAAAGTTGATAGTGATTTAAGGAATATTTCTGGGGGAAAATTTGGACTTTTGTATCAAGCAAAGGCAGTCATCTACTCTATCGTGTCAGGACAAATGTGTCCACAACACACAAAAGAAAAACTTTTTTTTTAATAAATGAAAAAAGAAAGAAAAAGTGACCTCATTTGGACAGGTGGCGCACTGTGTTTTCATCTAAGCCAAATTGTGGGCTTTGTCACGACCGGAGAATCCAAAATGGCTGAGAGAAAAGATTCTTCATCAATGTAACTGCTCTTCTTGTGCCTGAGTGGAATATTTTCCTATTACGTCAAAAATAGCTGCACACCCTGAGGGTTTCAGGAGGCCATTTTCACAAAAGGGCACTCTTTCGGATGAGGAATCAGCATTGCACTCAGGATGTGAGACATGTAATGTGATCTTTGGCAGTAGAGCATGATGGGCTGCTTTTAATTGAGTTTTTAAGCAGCTAGAATGAAGCCGAGCTGAACTGGATAAACCTCGTCCTTTTCCAGCTATTGGAGCGGTGGCAAAGCCCACAGAGGGCAGAGAATTCAAACCGAAAGCCTTTGTTTCTATATAAACATTGGCCTGTGGTGCATCTTGGTAGCTGAAATTGTTCACTGGCATCCTCTACCCATCTGTGTGTCTGCTGTACGCACATAAAAACAAAGAGCAGATTATAAACACCAGTGGGGGTCCAATTTAGCAGCATTTATAAGTTGACCCACATTCCTGTTGCAAAGATGAGCTTGCCAATAGCTTTGTAGCAGGGATAAAAATGGAAGCTACCTGAGATGCCTCAAAACTAGTGCGAGAAACATTATCAGCCACTACAAATTCACCCAATAACTTTCTAGCAAAAAATTGAAGAAATCCTTATCATCTCCTTCAAAGTAATTGTTTCTGCCTTTATAGAAAACATTTACAGGTCATAGCTGCATGTGTGTCTCTCATCAAAGTGGAGGTTGTTTGGCAGGCCATGAAGGAGTACTTTAGGACAGATTGAGTGGAGTCAAAGAGGATCATTCAAAACTGTTCCAATAAATCTTATGAGGCCTGGATGAGTACTCCATGCTCAACTTTTGCTCCAGAGGTCGCAAAGCCAGATGAACAAGTTGCTCTTTTCATCAGCAAGAAAAAGGAGAACAGTCATTTGAAAATGGCAAAAAGTATTTACATGTGGACAGGAACAAGCCAACATGGAGAACTCATCTGGGCTGATAGAGCTTTAAGGCTAAATCAACGATAATGTAAGAAAGGTAGAAAGAGGTTCTGCGTCGGCTTAACAAGTTTTTGTTAGTGAGACATAGTGGAACATAGAAAACAGTAGAATGATTCATTATGCAGGCAAATAATCAGCATCATGGTAGCCCATAAGTTAATAAAATGAAAATTAGAGCAATGACTGATTTCAATGGGAAGAGCTGTCCTCACACTGTAAGTACTGTACGTGTTATTTACTCAGTGAGGACAGGAAGTACACATCATGCAATGCAAAAAGTTAAAGTGAAACCACAGCACGTGGATGAAAAACATCTACAGGCCAGCATCAGGCAACAAAAAATAGTTAGTAATATTTAAAGGTAAAGAGGAGGTTGCAACTGAGCCGGTAAAGCACCCCTTTTATATTGTAAGTGAGGTGAGATAGGTGAGAAACTACATACTACTCACATAAAACAGGGGTCCACTCTGTAGGAATGGGGAGATTCAATTGTTATTATTGAAAATAATAAATTGCATTAATGTCACGGATACAAATTATCCTTAAATTCAGGATAAACATTTTAATGATGCCTTAGTGTTGTAATCTAAATAGAACCTGCAGCAGTCTACGGATGGAATTAAAAACAGGTGTTTCTATTATACCTCAGCGGTCTGTAATCCTGGTCCTCAAAACCCAGATTACTGCTGGTGTTCTAGGTTAACAGGTAATGGTTTGTACTGTGCATCTCAGGTATGCTTTAATTCAGTAACAGGTTGGACTATCTGCAGGCCAGTACTAATCTAAACTTACAACTGTCTAAAACACAGATAAGATATATAACTTGCTATAGTAGAAGTACAAATAGAATTGTAACTATTTTTGCAGCAGAAGTTGCTCAGTTTCATACAACACAGGATGACAGCCGAGGCTCAACATGTGGCTACCACAACAAATAAAAACAACATGCATGTGACTATGTTTACCCTGAGTGTGAATCACGGTAATGGCAAGCAACTTTACAGTGTGGCACATCTGAACAATGTAAGTTATTCACAAAAACACACAATAAAGGGAGTCTGAATAGTATAAAGTTTTTAAATGTACTTACAACAGCATGTTGTGCCTGACAGAGAGAGACAAAGTTAGAGCTAAATATGCTGTTTTCAGACATGTTAATTAAATACAGCACACCAAGTGTCAACTGGCTTTGAACTCATTTACACCATTTGATGAGCTCATGTCAAACAGTTATTCTATGAGCCTATTTTACACAAAGTAAGTTTGAGATGAAAATATTAGTGTGTGAATATGGTGTATATGAAAGCAGAAATACTTGCCTGTAGTTTCACTGGTTTGGGTGATTCCTGCTGGTTGTCACAGATAAACAAATGCAAGTTGTAGATAGTGTACAAACATTCAGTGCACAAAGCCATGTTGCTTACTACACGTATTGGTATCTATATGTATACCACAACAATCCCACTTTGGCCAAACTGCTCATTAGTTATTTCTAATACAGTGTTACATAAAGTCAAAATAATACCCTGGTCTTAAGGGGTTACGGGGGCATACAAAGACATGATGGGGCATAGTAGTATTGATTCATTTTTTATGCAAATCCAACATTAACAACAGTATTTTAAAACCCTTTTATGGACTCAGTCAGTTCAAATTTAGGCTTTGAGCAGGCATTGCTAACTTGAGAGGGATCAGAAAAGAGAATACTCACAGGAATGTTGTGGTCTTTTCTTCCTTTGTGGGAGGAGGCAACGTGTGCCAGGTACTGAATGACCTTTTTTGTGTTTTCCGTCTTGCCAGCTCCTGACTCACCTCTGTGGGAAAAAAAGATGACAATGCACACCAAAACAGACATCCTCAGAATGGTATGTGTGAAACAGTAAACTAGAATGAACCCTTTAACTATCAATAAATCATTAAAGTTTAGACGCACTGTCCTCCTTTAGCTTTACAGATTTGCAGGTACTTGTGGACGAGGACAGAACACAATCCCTTTCCTCTTTTCCACGACAAAGAAATGCACAAATATAATCTTCAGACTTAAACTAAATTCTGGTGTGTATCTGATCTTGTGTGTCCTTCTATGCAATATTTTTTCAGTGTCAGTCAAGTTTAGGCCTGTGGTTGCTGGCTTGTTCATGTGAAGCCTGCTTATCCCGGCTCTGTCATACAGTAACCACGGCATAAAAAAACAGGGAAGAAATCTCCAAGCCAGGCACAAACGTTGAGGGAGCCATTTCGATTTAGAGCATACTTGAGGTTTTACAGTAGGTGCAAATTTGCATATACCAAGTATGCACAAAATATTGTTTTGCTTTCAGAGTGGGATGTGACAGAGTGAAGACTGGGAGAGTGGTGTGCAACTGTCAATCTTTTTGGCAAATGTGACTGGAAGGTAATCATGTCAATGTTTGTTATTGCCCTTGGACTGCTGGGTGTTAGATTCCTCAACTCATGCCTTATCAGTTTGTGTATTTCAGTGCCAAAGCCCTTGATGATGTGCATAATCTATATTGTAATGTCTCTGTATATAGTTAGTGTGTGCAAGTATGAGTATAGCCATCTTTTGTTTAACACAGCAACACAATTCAATTCAATAACACCCATCACTATATTTTTTACTGTCTTTGGAAACTGCTTTGTGTGTGGTGATGTTATATTACTGTGAAGTATTTTGGAAGGTGTGCAATTAAAGTTATTTCGACCACCTGTGTGTATATAGAAGGGACATATAACATGAACACCTCACTGTTCACCTTGCATGAATAAAAGAGCTGTTGCATGGCTTATGTCTTAATACCCTCTCTGGTATTTTCTAAGGTGACATTCATATCATCTGTTGACACTGGTCACTGAAAAGACACCTTGGAGCTGTGTATCAGAAATGTCAGGCATTTCTTAGACCCACATGTCCTATGTTTCTGTCAAGTAGTGACAGCCTGGTTAGTGTCACTGAGTGACACAATTTAAAGTGACTGTGAAGGCCCCGGGGCAGCTGGTTCACTTACTGCTCTTGAACTGTTTAATTACCTTCAAATGCATTATTGTCACATTATTTAATTCATACCAAAAAATGCCACAGGGAAACATACTGCACCATGTGATGTTATTTCCGTGAATATAAAGGGGGAAAAGAGACATGCGTGAGGGTAATGAATCAACCATGAACCTTATGCTATTAATTTAGGACAAAGGGCTCAGTTTATCGGAGCAATATAAGACACAGAGGCAAGTGTGGGCCCTGGGTACCTAACAATTGTTTTATCAACCATAACTTGAATATGCTGGAATATCAACAGTTTCAATATGAAATATAAAACATAAATTAAAGTTAATACAGTGGAGAACTGAGCCTGTATACTCACGTGCAAAGAATGGATTGGTCCTCTCGATCTGTGGTAGACAGAAAGAGGGGGAAAGGGGGAGGAGGAGGAGAAAAGAAGTCAAGCCTCAGCAGTCTGTCTTTAATTCAGTCTCCACTGGGCTTTCACAAGGTTTGATTGACAACTTTATTACCGAAACACCATCCACCCAAAGTTAAGTCTTATCATCACATTGTGGATTTAAAGGTTGAAGTCAAGCTTAGCGTACACATGTGCCATCAAATGTTTTAAATATCATGTTTTCACAGCCTCATTTTTGTAGGGCATATTTTTCAGCAGGCTAAGGTGTCACAGCATTTCACCACAGTATTCCCTGGCGGGCAATGTCAGAAATGCCAATAAGCAGCCCTGTAAAGTCAAATCACTGCATGGAAGAGATAAGGAAACAGTAATGTTAGCTTTCCATCTGTAAATGGAGGGTGCTAACTCTTAGTATAGTTGAGACTTGGACGAGGGCCAGTACAGATTACTTATTATTTTTACAAAAAATGCTGTGGGGAAACTTTATTCCACAAACAAATATATTACATTTAACACAAACATTCTTTATTTTTATAAAATATATTTGGTCATGTGGCAATAAAACATGACATCTAATGCATCTCAATTAACCTCCGGGGTTTAGAGTGTCTTGTGAGCATGGAATGAGGAAAATCAGAGTAATTTAGAGACCCAATAGGGTCAAATAAGTTGATGATGTCATGAGAAAACCGTACTTTTTCTTCCCGTCAATGCCCCCCACAAGGATAGGGCCTCCTGTCAAGTCGCATGGTTGGCTGAGTAGCAAGAAGTCCAAAGATTAGTTAAAAGTATTCAGAATCTCTTCACTCTATTGATCTTATGTTGCACTGGTCATGCAGAGCTACAACTTTGGCTTGATTCATTCAGTAAGAACAGAAGCTATGTAATTGTTAAATTAATATTGAGATCGGGATTGAGGTCTTTACACACCTGGGCCGTTTTTTTTGTGGGATTAATTTGCACGTCCATATATATTTTCAAACCGTTGTTTTTGTCAAGTGTACTTTCCCACAGAACGTTAATATTAAGTGGCAATAAAGCAGTGTCATTTGCTTCTGAAAAAAAGATAAATAAAAATGTAAATACAATTGCTTTTAATTATAATGATGTAAACAGAACATGAAATCAAATAATATGGATTTATCCCCAAATACAAATTGCAGGTACATTATATTCTCAGGTCGGCATTCATCTCATTTCATTCGTTTCCTGTAATTGATGAGTAAGTGCCTGTTCATCAAGGGGCCTAATCTCAGAGGCCATTAATACTGTAATTGTATTGCAAAGTCAACACTTTTGCTAATTGAAGGAGTTACTGGTAATTTGTGATTGGCATTGGTACATTAGTAGATTGACTTTCTTTCTTTTCTAGGGCTGAACAATTAATCGCAATTTTATCAAAATCGCAATATTGAGTGGGCACAATATTCCTTGAAGGCAAAATATGTGTCAAACTAAAAATCATATCTCACAAACTAAAGAAAATGTCTTTGTTTTGTATACATCCTTGCTAAAATCCCAATCACTTTCATCTTTTTATTTTATTTTAATATTTTTCTATGAAAATGAGAATAACAATACAAAAACGTAATATTGTGATATCGCAATATCAGTCAAAATCTTAATTAGATGTCTTCCTCATATTGTGCAGCCCTAATCATTTATGGACTCTAAGCTTTAAGTATAGCCGTATGATTGAACAAGCCAACATTAGGTTTAACATTCACATTTATCTAAAGATGTGCTTTTAGTTTTCTAAAATTCATCCAATAGCACACCAACAGCCTGAAAATAGCCTGTTCAAGTTTGCACTGGGCAAATGGTTGCAGTGCAACAAGAGCTTGCAAATTAATTTACTTTGGATCTGAAGTGTTACCAAAAAAAAAAGCAATGAGGTGATTAAAGATAATTGATCGGTTCCTGATTCAGTGAATGCAACCCACTCTATGTCAGAATACAAATAAGATCCATGGCAAAGGAATGATAGTTCCCGCTGTTGCGGATGTGTTTTTCTGTCGTTCCAGCAACAAGCTAACAAGATACATGATTAAAAGCCAAGAAATAGACATGGATAAAAGCATGCTTGATCTATTCGTCATGAAATATGAAGGAAGACTCAAATGTATACAATCCATTTAAGGGACAAGCGATTGAAAAACAGGCCTCTAAAATTCTATACATTAAAACTCTGGCTGAACTGCTAACAATTCAAGTTGGCACGCAAAGTCCTTAACATGTGATGAGAGGTCACAAGTAAACACTGCTTAATTTTAATGGGGTCACAAGCCAAAAGTTTAGGAACCAGTGCTCTAAAACTTGCTGTGAATATTTCAACTCATTTTGTACATGTTGAATCACCGGCTGGACCGTTCTGCCAGAGATGAAGGTTTCCTGGACTGAAGTGCTGACTCGCACTTTTGGGCTAAAGTGATGACACGTTATCTGAATGAGGACACAGCTGAATGGCTCATTAGGGGAAAACCTAGGTTTCCTGGCTTTGACCACAAACATCCTGCAGTTAAATAATGTAACAAGGAAAATGTCCTCACACCTTTTAGGCTTCTTTCCTTTCCTGCACTGAATTTGCTTTTTCTTTCTTTTTTAAATCTATTGTATGTACTGTACATCTTTGTGTAAATAAACTGACCTACTGTAGATGACAACACACATGCAAACACAATCCGTCATTAGCCCCCACCTTTTCCTCATCTGTCTTTACATTCACATCCCTATCTGAATCAGACCCAAACAACACCACCCAGAAAGCTAGTGTCTCCATTATCAGACTGGCTGCAGACAGTGGAAAGATGTGATCCAGTCATTGTGAGACCTCTCACTTCCATTCACCAATTTGCCAAATCTGCTGCAACCTTAACAACCTCTCCAGACTGTAAAGCGCTGATTACTGGCAGAGGACAGTGGGTCTGTGCAGATAGAGAACTAACGAGCTGTTATTTCCATTACATTACTTGATGGTCATAAGGACTGTTTTATGCGTTTCACGTGATAGGTAAAAATCTTGCCAGCTTCTTGGACTCCATTATGTTGTCAGTGAAGATTCCCTCAGGGTATAGAACATTTTTAGTTCAGTGAAAGATCCTAAGTGTGAATATCATATTAAATACTGAATCCAGACTTTAAGGGCAAACATAACTGACATTTAGTCACATGTCAGAGGCTACAGAGAGGTCGATAAACCTAGCCCTTAGAGAGAAAAAGACTGTGGTAATGATCTTAAAAACTGGTAAGAGTGAAAAATCTGAGGGTGTCTTGCAGCTTTGACATAAACACAGCAGCTCTGCATGTGGCGTTTCTCTCCCTCTAAGGACAGAGGAGGAGGGGAGGGGGCAGAGGGGTAGCTGATCTCAGCTCACGACAGTGAGCTCATTGTGAGGCAGTGGCACGCTGGGCCTGGGCTAGCGTCTGCCACTGATGGCCAATGCCTGTATTTGAAGTGCAAACACTCACCTCAGGAACCAGTCCTGCACTCTGATCTAGCTGTTCCTTAAGTGTCACAGCACGACAAAAACCTCCACAAAACCACAGTGATGTAAATAGTACAACACGTTAGCCGAATGTTCATGATAATGAAGACAAATCGATGAGCACTATGATGCTGTCTTATTAACAGTAGGATATGCAGTAGAGCTGTGAAGAAAAAGGAAATTATAAGTTAATAATGATGTTTGCTTAGTTACAGATAAGCATAATATACTGCCATTAAATGGAACTGTAAAAGTGTTTTTAGTAAATGAGCATCCACTCAAGTATAAAGTTAAAATCAAAGACCTAATTTCAACAACTGTCAAGGGCTTGCTTAGTCCTTTCACCTACAGTACATATCTACAACAAACACTCTGTATGATTAATATAGTAGTATGTTTTCCTCTGAAGTAGAAGTACACAGTAAATCAGTAGTACAATACACAGTTGGATTTCTTTGGGGGCCTTCTGTATGGTATTTTGGGGCACAATGGTTCTGGAGAAAGCTACTGTACAAGCAGCAATACCACAGGACAGGCAATCGGCCTGTTCCAATAAGAAGGGTTACAGGGATATGTCAATCAAGAACAGTTTGTACACACCAACATGCACCTAGAAAGTCTAATCAGGCAACATAATTAAAAAACATCTGTATAGGTGTTGATGGTTTAAAACTGCCACTGTCTCTGACTCAACTTATTTAAACATTATTTTCTGCCAACATTGTTTTTTCAATTCCTGGTTGGCAACCAACAACCTTTTGGTCACGATTCAGGGTCTTTATCCTTTAGGCCACAACCCCCAAATCCACAGAAAATTCAGCTTTAATGTAATTTTAAAATAGAACTGCAAGCAGTTATAAGGGAGTCCAAGCCACCCTGTCCACAAAAGTTGAACTCAAAGTGCACCAGCAGCAAGGCAAATGCCAGGAAATATTGCAATGCGTGAACTGCCAGGTTCTGTAGTAAATTATAACTACTATTATGATACAGTGGTGCTCATAAGCTTAAAGGTTGGATTTTACCTAATTTTTTTATTAAGGCATGAAGGTAAATTTCCAAAACATGATTTTTTTATTCCTCTTTTTAGTCAACTTAAGCATGGGCATGTAAACTTATGGGCACCACTGTATTTCAATGCCATTTTTTTCTTTAAGTGATAATCTAAAATGACCAATTTTAGATTATTGATGATGACCAATATCAATTACCAAAAAAAAAACTAAAAAAACTAAACTGTATAACGACTAAACTGCAAAATGACTATGCATGGACTACCACATACTGTATATTTGATTTTCCAACTAAAATGAAGTAGTGGGTTTAAGTATATCTTGTGGCAATAGGGATTTGCTTCAAAGCACACTTGGATGAAGCAGAAGTGTTGGCATGAAACTTAAGTATAACAACAGAAATGTTATGCATTGCTCTCATCTTACTGGACCTTCCAAATAAAAGAAAACCATTTACTTTTGGTCCAAATGTGGGGTGGACACAGAGGTGTCTGTCAACACGTTTTAAAAGTCAAAGCAGTGAATCATTTCAAACCATCCGTTTTAGGGCTGCAATGGTAAAGATCTCTGGTGTGGGCAGGACTGGGACTGATGCTTCAGCCCAGGACTTACAGATGGAAATAAATGCAATGTAGGTCCAAAGTATTTGGTTTCCTATGTGAAGCATTTATGAGAAGGAAAATCTGTAATGAAATCTAACAGGGAGATTAACTGTGTTTGAGAAACACTGACTACAGGATTTAGATTTGTATTCAAGGCAAACTGAAGCTTCGAAACTAGTCTAGAAAAAATGTGATTAATATCTACATTAGGGGCAAAATAAATCAATGGTGACAGGTAGTGTGGCAGCCAACAAGAGGCAGCTGGAGTGAAAGAGCTGGAAAATCATTGAATGTTAAAGGCAAATTAAGACATACTGAAGGTTATATATGTAATATTGACAAGAGGAAAAATAAAGACAAAGCAGAAATAAATCTACCATGGCTCATAATATTGTACCATGAAATATTGGTCCGATACGCTGTCTCCCTTCCAGTAGCTGATGTAAAGAAAAAAGCCAACAGGTGAACTTTACAAGCAAGACTCATATGAAGTGTTTCCCACATTGATTAATTTGTAAAGAAGCACTAAGCTGAAATAGGTGACCATCATGCAGCGATGAAAGTAAAGTTTAGACCAAAACAACAAGTTAAGTTTAGAAAAAAAGATTGTTGTTTGGGTTAAAACCCTACTCCCCTTAATAGTACCACTGGGACACAAACATCTGTTTCCTGGGTGAAAGTCTCATGTTTTCTTTCTGGGACACAAACTCTGCTCCCCCACTTGAAAGCTGCGTCTCACGTTTGACATGGCCATATTTAAAATGGATTCCATGTGCAAGAGATGCTAGTTAGTTTCTACGTTGACATGGCAATATTTAAAAACATTTATTTTGTTTCCAAAGAATTTTAAGAAATTTGCTTTTTACATTAAAACTAAAATGCGACTATCCATAAGACCTTTTTCTTAAGCAATGTGTTTGTCATTTCAATTGTTAGAATATTCAATAACTAGCCATAAATAGTTGTATCTGTGCGTTTCCTTAAATTATTTAAAAATCACCAAGATAAAAAATCCCACCTGTAATAATTACAATAAAAACTTTGTCAGTAAACTATGAGGGCAAAAAACTAAATAATCGTTGCTAAATCTTAATCAAGGTAAAATGTTCCAATTAATTGTGATTTTGATTTTAGGTCATATCGTCCAGCCCTTAAAGGAGAATTATTGTTTCAGTGACTGTAAACCTGTCACTTACAGGGCTAGCTCACAAGGTAGAGTGTGCACCCCATGTAGGCTGAGTCCATTGCAGCGGTACATAATGGTTTGCCGTAGACCTCATTTCTGAGAATGTACGCTCTAGCATTATAAACATTACTGAGCTCATTTTATCAAACATTACTGAAAATATAGATGACAATTTGCACATCAATGAAAACTTTATGGAACATACATTGGATTCTTCAAACAATAAATTTAATCTTTTATCAATATCAGTAATGCTGCTGCCATGTGAGATGAGAAATGCTTTGCTCGTTATAAAATTGAACTCCATGAGAACAATCTGAGAGCTGTGCTTTGGGAAAAACCTCACTAAGCTTAGATGGATCTAGCTGGACTTGATCTAAAGCCCTGAATAGACACCAGAGAGAGACTTGAGAAGAGGGGTATTTCACCATTTCCACAAAAAAAAAACTGTTCCAAAACCCCACCTAGGGACATTTTCAGTGCTGTTAATGCATGTCCACTCTTAAAACATTGCAGCTGCTGAAAAGAGCAGTCCTTCAACACATGTTTTAATTCAAGCAAGCATCAGCCTTTTCTTGCAGTACATTTCCAGATATGATAAAATTTGCTTCTTGTACGTCAGTGAGTTAAGCTCATCTGAGCAGCGAGGGCAGTCATGTAAAGTATCTGGACCGCTAATCAATGACAGATGTGCAGTAAGTTCTAGAGGTCTGCTCATACACCCTGTCACTGTTAGGTAACACCTCATTTAACCTCCCATCTGAGTACTGACTGGCTTCACAGCAATGCTCAGGTAATTAACAGATCCCTGTGAGGTTAAGACCTTCAGCCGTAAATATGATTGGCCAATCTGTTAAGCTCCAAAGGTCATAAATTAGGCAACAAATTATTTGTCTCAAGTGTTGTCTCTTGTTCAGATGGCAACTGACTGCAAAAGTCTAAACATGACATGTGAAAGATCTGTCATTAATCATTGAAATTAAATGAAACATTCTGAGTTAACAGGGATTGGGTTGGGCAATATGATTAATTAGAATGTGAGAAGATACATGTTTGTTAAAAGATTTGCCAGACCATTTACACCCTGGTAGATACCTCTTTAATACATTTGGTTGTATTAGAGTAGGGCTGTAACTAATAATTATTTAAGTTTATTGATTAATCTGTTGATTAATTTGACGATTTATCAATTGTTTATTCTTTCAAAAGTGAGTGAAAAATGATGATTATAATTTCATGAAATCAAAAGGACATCTTTAAATTACTTGTTTTTTCCCCACCCAAACCTAAAGAAATTCAATTTGCAATAATCATAATAATAATACAATAACAAGCTGAAAATTACTTAAATGTTAATTGATTTTATCCAAATTGTTGACAGTTTTCTGGCAATTGACAAATCACCAATTATATTTAGTGTGCTAGTACTTTTTGCATTGTCAGTTTTGTTTGTGAATTTATATATGATATATTTGTGAGTAATTTTGGTTGTATTTATTGTCTTTTGGATGTATTGTTTGGACCCCAGGAAGATTAGCTGTCGTCTAGGCGTCAGCTAATGGGGATCCTTTGAAATAAAACAAAAAACCTGAACAATAAACTGTTTCAGCATTATGTTGCAAGACTGTTTTATGGCTTTACTGGATTCCTGTTTAATTCCTGCATCAAAGTGATGAAGCATCGTGATTTGTCAGGTATTTTATCTGCTAAGTGAGCCAAAAACAGCAACTTACCTGTCTGGTTGTTTTTCTACTATAAATCTTTAGTTAAACTTTCCAGAAAGCTTACATCACAGTGTATATATTTACAGCAATAAACAATTACACATGCCCTGATAGACAATGTCATCAATATCTAAGAAATGTGTGTGGTTTTCCAGAGTCTTTAGTGGCCACTTGGAGTAAAGAGAAAGAAAAAAAAACACCAGCGCTAATCTATACAGCTGGATAATATTATGATAACCAGGTTGCTGAAATGCTCAGGGCCACAGCTGAACAGCAGCTGGCCTCCACTAATCTCCAACCTACAAACCTCCTTTTGAACAACAACACTGTTAATTCCGTTACGACAACAACTGAAAATGGGTTGGGGTAGGAATGTATTACAAATTACAAATCAAGCTTGTGTATTCAATGAAATACAGTAAATCCATGCAGCATGTTGAAAAGCTTGAGGTCATTGCCTCAAGAAATAAGTCAAACGCACAAATATGTTCAACGTGTTACTAATTGACAGATCTCCCAGCCCTGCCCCCATATGTTTATGTCCATCCATATAGAAACGCAGTGTGTAGAGAATAGAGGGTGTAAAGAAAAGAGGAGGGGATGACGACAAGAAACTAGATGGACTAAATGACAATCTGACAGAGTTCAACAACAGCTACAGTGAAGCTTCAACTGAAACGATGTTCCAGTGTTTGTACATGATCAGCTGTGAAGAGATATTACCAGTTAATCAACATCACAACAAGCATCTTTAGACCAAAACTACAAGAATACTATGTGTGAAAAATCTGAATATTTGTGATAAAAAAGCAGGGGGTAAAACAATTACAATAGTAGTTTTTTGTTTAAAGAGGGCAAAGCTATCCTCAAACTTCTTACTAACACTATTAAAACTTCTTCTGTGTACGAACATGGGAAAAAACAAATCTTAAAAGGACTGACGGGACTGTCCAGTTTGTTGCTACCCCCACTGGTCGGCCCTTGCAATCACACAAAGGACCTATTGTTGAGCACAATGGGGTCACCCTCTCTGTTCTCACTGTTCTGATCACAGTCAGTCACTGCTCATAGAGCCTGGAAGCTCGCCAACCACCAGGCAAGGATCTTTGAAGATATTGTTGTTAGTCGACTGTCTTCACTTAAAAGATAGTATGTTTCTAATGAATTTTTAACGTGCCAACTAGGACAGACTGAATGCCACAGAGGAGAACAGTGTCATGTACTTAAATAAACATGTGCATGTTAAAGGGTCACTTTTGCTCCAAAAGATGCAACTTCAATAATTAACAACAACAATCAGCTCTTAATAGAAAGTGGAAAGAGACATCCTTGTAAGCTGGCTGTGACATTTCCATGTAACACTGACGCACACAGAAAACACTCGGCGAGAGTGATAATCACATCATGGCTAATTTGACATAGAAAATAGAATGACTAGTAGAAAAAAAAGGGGCCTTTAAAAAGATGACCCAGGCAGGATGTGATTATTTAAACAAGCTACAATTTCCCACAAAGCCGTTGAAGCCAATACATTGACATTAAATGGTATTTTTATGTACGTTAAGTGGTCCTTGCTGTACTGTATGTGAGGACTGCGGTAGATGAGAGGCAACTATACACTTTAACACTCAGACTTACCTTGCAGCATACATCTGTACGCAGACTCTGAGATAGCATAGATGTGAGGGGGGATTTCATGCCTCTTTTTGCCCCTGTACATCTCAATGATGTTCTCTGAGTAGATGGGCAAGTTTTTGTAGGGATTTATGACCACACAGAAGAGACCAGAGTATGTCTATGAAAAAAAAGGGAAAACATGGTTGATGTTATTTCATTACACAGAGCAGCCCTTACATCACCACTTTGTCACAGTTAATATGTTATAGCATTGTAGTATTTGTATGGATTGTATGGATTATCAACAAATCAATTCATGCAAGAATTGCAATTCCTATCTTTTAAGATTCTGAATCTATTATCAACTTGGATGCTGACGATGTATACCATGTTTTGTTATTTTTGTTTACAAAAACTCCATTTAAGAACATTTTCCTACTTTTATCCTGAACTTGTTTCAGAGAGACTTGTTCCTATGAGCTGTTCCAAGCCAGATTCACCAAAAATGTGGTAAATCACCTGCATCAGCCTAATAAATGCCACCTTTTTATTAAAGAGGTGCATGTTTGTTAGATTTTATCATTAGCACATTTGTCACCCCTAAAATATGCTCAATGGTGTTTTTTGCCTCCAACGTCGCCTTCCAGGCAGCTAACACTAGCCTAAGCATAACCATGCTTCCTGGAAGGAGATGTTGAGGGCAAAAAATATCAAACACCCTAAAATACCTGTAAGAGTAAACATTGCAGAGCTTCTGTTTTTTGTTGTTGCCTTTTTTTTTGTGCGAACATATGCAGCTTCTTCTCTGGTTGCAAGTCACAATTAAAAGTAAATAGAAGAACTGCAATGTGTTGGAGAGACGCAAACTGAGCTCACAAGACAGTAGCATGGACGTGGATGAGTGGTTATCCTTAAAATATTTCAGCTTGTGGGAAAAACAGAAAAGGTCAATACAGAGTGCTGAGTTTTTTACCAAACATGGACTTATGAGTATTTATTTATTGAAGTCAAAGGTAAAGCTGCGTCCTTAGTTTGCGGAGAACAGATCGTTGTGTTAAAAGATTATAACCGGAAACGCCACTACTAAGACTACTACTAGCTATACATGCAGAGAAATACAACTTGACTGATACAGAGCGAGCACGGACATCTGAAACTTTACTGGTTAAACTGCAAAAGCAACAAGGCTTTTTTACCAAGCGTTACTCATCCATGGATGCAGCAGTCAAGACCAGCAATCGCACAAAATTGCCAAACACAGTAAGGGGAACTTTATTACAAAGTGTTTGGGTGACTCTGCTGCGCTAATATGCCCGGAATCTGACCACACAGAAGAGACCAGAGTATGTCTATAAAAAAAAAATGTTATTCCTCCAAGGTATATCCTTGGAAAATACAGCATGCTAAAAATGCGCAGTAAAAATCTAAATTTTTCTAAAGCAAAACAGTTTAAGTTTGTTTGAGTTCAATTTTGTCAATTTCGTTATCATATTTGAACTCCAAATTTATTCAGATAAAAGCATTATGATTTCGAGTCAATTTGGGCTTCGTGCCCTGTGGAGAAGGGCAGCCTTCCCTTACATAACTTGTACGACAGGTCTGGAGCACTACCACACAGACAATTCAGAGTACAACAAAATTGGTGAAAAAGTTGTCTTATATCACTAGTTCACTACCTGCCACTTGTGAACAAATCTGTCTGCAAAAGTGGTTCTTGCATGGGGAACAATGTATTTTGCAAATTATGTGTTTACAAATCATACCAGAAAACTGTGCAGAGCTACAGCTTGCTGGCACACTGCCAAGCATCCTAAAGTATTTAAATTGCTCCACTCGCCTATTGTCCTTGTATCTGGCAATACCCCATATTTTTCCTTTTCATTGAACACGTGGCAATTTCACACCGACATTCATTGACTGACTCCAGAAATTGGATGCGAGAGGTGGAGATTATAATCCAAAACCGAATATAGGTCCCTCAGCTGTACAAAGCAGACAGACAGACAGGATAGGGTTAATCCCTTACATGTCTGCTGCTGGATCACTCCATTAACTCAAGAGTGCACGGGGTACACAGTATACAGTAGACACTGTTGGATTATGTTTTTTTAAATCCTGCATCAATGACTGAGATCAAACGTCTTTTTGGGTGGATAAATTGTAGCCATCTATACAGTGATGACTTACTGTAGTGTGTGTGTATGTATGTATGTATGTATTTATAGATAGATAGATAGATAGATAGCCCAACAGAGCCCTAAAGTTCCTTAAATGGGAGATATATATATATATATATATATATATATATATATGTATATAAAACATGTAAAAGAGTAACACACTGGTATCTCTGGTGATGTTGGTCACAGCTCTGTGCAGCAACCTGGCCACATAAAGATCTGTTCTGGAATCACCAGCAGCAAAACTGTTCTACATTACTGAGGCCAGTACTCACACACCATGCTAACTTGAATTGCCTGTAAAAAATAAACTTAATGTGGCTCAGGATGTACTATAGGGCCCTCGCAATAATAAGCCCTTCCCAAGCCCCCCCAGGGTGGGCACAGTGCCAGGCAGACAGATCTGCGCTCCTGACCAGCATGGGTCACGGGGAGTGGGGAGAGGGATGACTCAGCTGGCTGTCCTCGGCGGTGCACCCCAGGGGGTATTTGAAGGATTAGTGGGTCTCTGAGGACAAGGGCTTGGACACCTACACAACCAGGCATAACAAGACACCAGCCGGCCAACGTGTTGTGGTCAACAGTTGTCAAAATGCAGAGTTTGCGCAAAAGAATGTGTACTCTGGAAGGTTACTATCAACAATAGCTTATCAAAGATGCAGTCGTTCTCGTACAGCGAGCACAGCTTTCTCCTCAGGTATTCATGAACCTGATAGGTAGCCTGTAGCTGAACTATGAATCTTCTTGAGCCCACAACCCAGAGAAACTATAGTCAACAGAGAGGGACTCTGACACTGTTGAAAGGTTTCCCAGCCCTCCGGAAACGTCCAAGTAAATGTCTGTGAACCAAGCAGCGCTTAGCAACAGGGCCTCAGCCTCTCTTAATAGCAGCTTTCCGACCGGAGGGATCTTTGCAGTTCCTAGAACATAACATTCCTAGAACCCTTTTTCTTCTTGTGTTCCAACTGGACCAATTTTGGGATTTTTAGGTTCCTGTGACCACAGTACCTGTAAGTCTTTCAGCTCCTACTTTAGAGCAGTGTCCTTTTTCTGTTCTCTTTTCCGCATAGGAACGTAGGTCAACGAGAGTCGGGTTTCCGATACAGACAGTAACAGTAATACGGACAATTTTAACAATTTTTGCCACCTTATTCATCATTAAATTCCCTTCTGAGAAGGTTTCAGGCAAAAAAAAAAGGGTTTAGATTTTCGAATATAGGCAGTATTGTGAAAATCATTGTCAAATTGACAATTTCCTTCAAAAATCAAAAGGAGTTGAGAAGCTCCATAAAGTGACAGCCAGCCAGCGCATTCCGGGGCCGCTAGCTAATTTCTCTGCCAGTCATGCTCAGACACCCCGCTGTAATCTGGAGGTCTCTCAGACCAGTCTCGTAAATAAGAGGCTTTTATTTTGCCGTTGACGGATCGTTTGGTTAAATATCACAACACATGTCGATCATTAGATCAACGGGAATCTGTGGTTAACAGATTCCCATGGTCATTTCAGAGTTAAATACCACGAGCTGGCCAGCTGGCTGTCACACGCGCGCTTACGCACGCACAAAAACAAAAAAAACGGTTAGGGGGAGAGTAATTAGTAGAACTGTTTAGAAGTGGACTATTCCTATAACTACGTTCCTGTAACTATCTGATCAGAAAGCGGCTATTGGAAAAAAGGGTACATTTTTTGGGGTCTCTGCTTTTGCATGAATCAGTGCCCTGCATTCTGAAGTAACTGGGCTGCTTTACCATGTTTTGTAAACCCAAAAAAGCACGCAAGTGTCTTTGCCGATTTTCCAGGGAAATTAAAAAATGCATTTATCTAAAACTTTTTATTTTAAAGATTATTTTAAAGTGGTGGAAGTGGGTCATTTCTGGCGCCTGAGGTCTTTGGACCAGTCCTGAAAATGGCACACCGCCACCATGTACAGTGTAGGCTGTAGCGGGAGTTTTACGCAGAGAAGAATAATGGAGAAGATGATGATGATTAATCCTTAAAAACACAATAGAGTTCCAAAGCCCTACTGTGTGAACTGCGTAGCCTTGCTACCGGGATTCCCAGCCCCTCGGGCTTGGGCCCCCGAATTAAAGGTGATTTATAATGCTGTGGCTGCACAGTAAGATTGTTGGAACAAACTCCGAAAATCGATTTATTAATAAAAACCTGAATGTGATTTTTTGTAGGTTGACTAACGTTAGCTTATCTCCCTCTTCTCATGTTTTATGACAACAACAACAATAAGTTACGGGAGTGAGTAACACAAGGCATTGTGAGCTAACGTTACATACCAAGTGACATTAGTACAGGGAGGAGTGACAGGCTTCGGCTGTAAACTGGAAGGACAACGGGGAATAGTTTTATCATTACTTTAAAATCGACATCCATTAGCCATTACAACAGAGCCGCTTCAATACATATGTTAGATAATGTTTCATTACATAGTTCTCTGCTGATTTGTGTTTATTGCTGTGTATGTGGTTGACTATAATTTAAACAGAAAGCAGCGTGCCAGAAATGCAGTTAGAGATGCAAATAGTGGCATTTAATAATACATCACAGTGGCATTACTATAGCCAGTCCTTTCTCCTGAGCTACTGGGTTGAACACTGTTTGTTCAACCATGCTAATCAGCAAAGCAAGGCATGACATGGTATATCCATTTCCATAAAGTCCTTCTTAATTATTTTCTCTTTTATGATCTAATGTCAACAAAGTTGGAAGCATGATTATCACTTATACATCTAGTGCCTGCATGCTGATCTTAAAAGGTCACACGACGTTCAAAACAGGGCAGGAAAACATGCAGAAACAGAAATGTAAATGACAAAGAGAAAACTGCATGCACTGCAACTCAAATCTCTTAAAACTCCTTGTTCATTAGCTTCACATTTGGGGCCTCTGACATTTAAGAGACATAAAAAAAACACAATCAATTAGCAACCCAACCCTGCAGAACAGCAAAAACATTCAAAAAACATTCAAAAGTTGACATGGATTGGCTGTTAATTACACATCAGTTTTCTGACAGAAAACTGAAGAAAGAAATCTGTTATTTGAGGAGACAGCTGTTGCTTATCAGGGAACAAAAAGAACTCTGTTAGGGTGGTTTGGTTACAGTGTGACTCAGCACAGGCTTCCCTAAGCTGAGAGATAGGGCTGGGGTCAATTTCTTTTCCCTTAAGTCCTCTAAAAATACAGAAAGATACAAACATGTTCTTTATACTATTGAAATAAATACAGAGTGAATTAGATGACTACTACGCTGTTGCAGCTTGTAAGTTTTGTTACAGCTCATGAAGTATTAGTGTATTAGTATTAATCTGGAACAAATTATAAATTTTTGTCAACAGAGATTACCTATGATTTATGTTACTAAATTTTCTTTGAAAATTCTTGTATGGTGGTGCTCAGTAAGGTTATCATTGTTCGAATATAGTAGCAAACAACTGTTCTCAAGCAGTCTCTTGGCATGGAGCCATCAGTAGACAGACCAGAGCTCACTAGGGCTGCAACTAACAATTATTTTCATTCAGTTGATTAATCTGTTGATGTTTTTCTCGATTAATTGATTAGTCTTCACTTCACTGTCACAGAGGAGAGAACAAACTAGAAAATATTCACATTTAACAAGCTGGAATCAAACAATTTTGACTCAAAAAATTACTTAAACCGACTAATCAATTATCAAAATAGTTGGCCCTTAATTTAAAAGTTGACCACTATCAATTAGTCTTTGCAGTACTAGAGTTTGTGGCCAGATTAGATCAGTTGGTAGAGCAGGCACACATATATAGAAGTTTACTTTTTGCCGCGGATTCGACTCCGACCTGTGGCACTTTGCTGCATGTCATTTCCCCTCTCTCCCCTCTTCATGTCTTCATACATCCTGTGGAAATAAAGGCCTAAAAATGCCCCCCCCCCCCAAAAAACAAATGTCATAACTTCATCAATAAAGCCTCCAAAGCTCAGTCTCAGTGGCAGGCCTCGACAGTGACTGTTGCCTGGTTGCCCTTGCCAACCAAATTGAGTCAATATGGAACCGTTGTGTGGCCTCTTATTGCCCCCTTTGGCAACCACATGTTCAATATATATATATATATATATATTTTTTTTTTTTTTTTGCATAAATAAAAACAAATAAATACTAACAAAACTGGAAAACCAAAGCTAATGCCTGGTTTCCAAGCCGGCAACTACTTTAAAAAGTTAATTTAAGCCCTGAATGGCCAAGTGCAGAAAACCACAAATGTACTTTCAACGGCAGGTCATCAAGGGAAAAACTGTTTTAAAAAGCTGTAAATGTAGGATGTAAATTCTTTCAAATAACCTCAGCTGTAATCATTTATTTCTGATATTATTTAATGTACGGTATATCTCTTGCTGAGTGGAGAGATGTTCCGCAGTCTAAATCCTAATCATCTACAAACTAAGATATCAGCCAATATAACTCAATAAGGAAGCAAACCATCTTTTTCACAATCTGTCCAAAGTCAAATCTAGTTTAGCAGAGTGCTTTTCTGTCTTTGTGCCCGGGCCTCGGAGTGTGAACTTCTCAGCCCCTGCCTCCTCCAGGAGTTTCAGATGGCCCACAAGCTCTGTGTCTGGGCTATTCCAGGAATGCATGTCACTAAGTGGGTCATAATCACAGGGGGAAAACGTCAGCTTATGTAGGACATGCTGGCTTGCTGATTAAAAGGAAATGTGTTTTTAGTCTCTGGAATTTAGAGAATCAATTATGAAATGCACTGGATAAGATTTGTAGATAAATTGTTCATTTTAAGACACTGAAGGTTACTTGCTCCATATTTTAGACTACACAAATAAAGGAATCCTGGGGGGTATTCAGTAATATGGTATAATGCATTACAATACAACACACTGTCCACTGACTAGGGTTGGGCATATTTTACATTTTTCCAGTACCATACCGGTACCTGAAAATTGGTTCTGGTATCCAATGGTACCTTAATTCAGTACTTTCCTTCTGTGATAACAATTTTGTTTTAGTTGTTAAAAATAATTCTAAACCTATTTATCATATTTTCTAAGAACATTTTCTTATTTACTTTTTTTTTTTTAATTACACTCCACACAAAAATAAAAACACCTCCCTCTCCCCTCCCAAACTCATCCCTGTTACCTATCAAATCAAAAATAAAAAATAAATTATTATTTCTCACACAGCACTGTAACTTATTCTTGTATTTGTGTCGTATTCTTTTTTAGCCCATTTGATTTTCGATCTCTTTTTAACAGCTCTTTAATGTTTATGTAAAGCACTTTGAATTAACCTCCAGCCTGTCAGTCAGTACAACAGGGCATTGAGACTCTGGTGTTCCTTCCTGGCACATAAGGAAGTGTAACTGCATCGCGACCGCTTTCTGCTCGCCATTATTATCATATTGCAGCAAACACTCTATGCGTGGAATTTGTTGTTGAAGCGCTCGCTCTCTGTCAACATGCAGGAAGGACAGATCAGCTAGACATTATTACGCCCTCTCAGGTACGACAATTTGGGAACGTTTGAGTTAACATGCATCTGTTCTCGGTAGTAACGGCATAATTCAGTTGGTACCCACAAAAGCACCGATTTCGGTACACAACCCCTACTTTCTGACTTGGCTTCCCAAGGCTTTACACTGAGATTGCTAGATTTAAATCTAGTCTGACAAAAAAGAACTATATTTATAAACTAACTAACTAATTAACTATTATGGTAGCATCTATCTTAATTTTTTCACACTTCAATTTAGTTTCTTCAATGTGGACAAATAAAATGACAAGTTGTTATAGGTAGTTGTTATTAGTGAATGACAAATACTTACATAGATGAGGCCAGAGTAGTAGCGGTCTTTGAGGTTGTAAAGCACAGAGGCTTCGTTTAGGCAGGTGAGTTCTGCCATGTCCTCTACTTTGGTGAACTTTGGCGGATTCATCTTCTGGATGTCATCCTTGTTGACCACCGCCTTCTTCCCATTCTCTGCCAGCTCCACCACCACCTCATCTCCACGCTCCTCACGAACACTAGCAGCCTCAAAGCCATTGCGTTCTGATGGGATCCATACTAGCCTCTTGGCAGTCCAGTCGGCCTGTGCGGCCGGGTTGTAGACCACAGCCCGGTCCACAAAGAGGTACCGCTCTGGGTCCTCCTGCCCACTCCTCTGTGACATTTCTGTTGGAAACCAGATGCAGCACACACTATGCCACCTGTGGGAAGGAGAGAAAGTATAATAATAACCTGACAAACAAAAAATATGCTACAAATATAACACATGCAGCTGACTAATGTCACACCATTCACTTAGAGCAGAGAGGTGACAGTTGGTCCTTAACATTTTTTTTTTACTGCGGACATTTTGACTTGTCATAGTAGGAAGAGCACTGCAATGCATGATAGCAAAACCCTGAAAACGGAAACATCTAAATGGAATTAAGCCCTCGTTAATTTTAGCATAAAATACTAAAAAATACTTTTCCTACTCTGAAATGACAAAATGTCTTCTGTAACAAAATGACCAACTGCCACTTTGCTACACAGGAGCAAGATTCCAGATCGGCCCATCTGAGCTTTCATTTTCTCAAAGGCAGAATAACCAGGGATTGGTTTACATCTATCACTATTTCTAGCCTAGAACTCATATTACTGTTAAAAACCTCAAAGTGAAATTTTTATGCCATGGGACCTGTAAAGTACAAAAATGTTGGTCATCCAAAAACATCCATACTGTATACCTGTGAATATATACAATAAGTGTATGTATTGTGTGGCAAAAAAGGCTAGTGAGCATAAAATACACTAAAACTATGTCTCAATCAGCATTTACAGCAGAGCCTTCTGAATCATCATCTCTTATAAACGGTGACAGAATGAGCATGAGATGGAGCACCTGTATGACCCTGTACAAACTCCTTAGGTTCCGCTTTTAATAAAAGCACATTTTATTTTTCAGAAATATAAATGTAATGTGAATTATGTGTAGTCTGTCTTTTAGTTGGATTCATTTTCTGTCATTACTTTGCAATTTTTCCCAACAGGACTTGTTTGCCCCACACATACTTGTGTGCTCAAGCCTTTACACCTCCATCCCTGCGCAAAACCAACCCACATGTACAGTAACTTCACCATTTGAGCCGCTTTAAAAGGCCGAGGCAAACCCTGACTGTGTTGTGCAATAATAATAAGGCATAAATGGGATTAGTAGTTTTTTTTTAAAGATTTTTAAGATCATCTCACATTTTACAGGGCAAACAGTTCTTCGGATAAGCTGTCGTCTTATATATATATATATATATATATATATATATATATATATATATATATATATATATATATATATATATATAATGCTTACTACATCATCCAATTCAATAGAAATACACTATCAATAATAAATGCATAGTGTTCCATAAGCTGTGCTAAAAAAAAGACAGTAAACTCACTCAAACCTGGCACTTGATACCCTCAACAGCTGATACACGGACCAGTCTGAATGTTAGCCAAGACTGAAAGCTCCAACCGAGCATGCTTCTTATTAATCTGAGACAACATCAGCTGACGAATGCTCATAGATATTTAACCTACAATCAAGCCCAATGCTTAAATCAGGCAATGATTAGACACGAATCTAGGTCAGGGCAAGAGACCGCGATCAGCCGCTGGCTCCCATGTCACTATCCCCTCACTTGGAGTTGGAAAACAGTTCTACACTTTTATTCCTCATTCAGTTCTACACCAAGAGAATATATAGCACACTACACCTCTGGTAGAATATTCTGACAGAAGAGGGCCAAGAAATTGCAATTAGCTGTGGAATTGTATATTAGAAAAAATATTATTATAATTAGAAAATTGCTTGTTAAGGACTAATGCTGCATTCACGTGCTCTCGGATGGTCCCACCTCCCGAGTTGGAAAGTCGTTCTTCCGAGTTCTGTGTGTTCATGAGCTTTAAGTCGTTATGTGGGGGGGGAGACATGAATGCTACAAAGAATATGTGTTTTATTTCATTGCTCAGAGCATTTAAACAATGCCTGTTTCCAGTATTTATTTCCAGTTTGAAGCTCTATATTAGTGGCAGACTTTTTTTTTGCTGCACCAGTAACGTTCATTTTCCAGTCAGAAATTCCTATTGCCGATTATTCCGACACTAAAGAAATGCAGCATGACATACACCGGCTGGGCCAAACAGCTGCATCGGCTAGGTTAGCCTGCTAACGTTAGCTCAAAGTTGGCGTGCTGTGCTTTATATTCCACCCGCTCGAAATGATGCCTACAGGGACTCTACAGCTCTGGTTAACCAACAAAACACAACTGTGGGTCTATGCTGGCGGTGTTGTGGACTTTAAGCAAGTAGAAGGTGAACACAAATCCAAAATAGTCTAATTTCTATTCAAATAAGAGTTTTAGGGATGACGCAAAATCCCATCATGGGTGTGGGTGTCTCAAAGACGGCTGGGTGGGGATAAAAGCAAGCGGACAATGACCAATCCGTTTAACGGTAGCTCCTATAGAGTTCACATCTAAAACAGAAACATGCATCACAAATGTCAATTCATGACTATATTAGACTGATACAAAAAGCACATTGGCTCTGCGGCACTGGCTATTAGCAAAGCTGATGGTCCTCCATCATTGAAAAGTCATGGAACAATAATCCGCTAGCTAACGTTACTGTTGCTAACCACTTACATCCTCACCACAATGAACGGCCCTGTCTTTTCTGCTTAACTTACCACACACCGTAGATGAAGAAACCCTGTCCAGTTGCTTAGCAGTATCCAGTAGATGAATGTAATAGTCCTTCAATGTGTGCTAAAATAGTTTCTTCTTATGCCCGCTCTCTCATCAGTGGTACTCACCCACTATCCAGCACCCTCTCAACCGAACTCTCGCCGGCCAGGGAGGTTGCACCCATAGGTTGCACCGCACCGCCGCACTCTTTGTGGGACACACCCACAACACAAATCTCAAATGTGATTGGCTCTCAGAGTCTGATGCCTAACCGCAATAGGCCTGAAATAATTTCCATCCCAAAACTTTGATAGTTGACGACTGCCGCCCAATATGTCAACACCTGCAGCCCGATGGATGCTGCTGCGGCTTCACATGATTGTAGGACATCCAAAGCAAATTGTCACTCATATCATTGTTAATTTCATATAGAAACAAATAGGAAAAGACTGGAAACACACTTTATCTTATTGTACTATTTCATTTGTTGCTATATTTTCTACTTACGGTTCACTCTCATCTTCTAATTTAATTTTAATTTAATTAATTTAACTTTAATTACATCTAGATTTATGTTTTAATCTCTGTTTTCCTATTTATCTTTGTTGTATCTTTGTTGTTATGCTGAAACATCCAATTTCTCCCCTGGGGATTAATAACGTGTTATCTTAGTTTATCTAATTGTATGTCTTTTTATATAGCTTATCTGATCTACTTTTTTCCTATTTGGTATAATATAGTATATAGGCCTACTAAATATTAAATTATTTTTATTTGTATAGCACTTGTTTTAACAAAGTTGTAAAGTTTTTGCAGGAAAAAGAAGAAAAAAACAATACATATATTTAAAAAGGCAAATGCAAATATTACTATGATACTCTGTGATAATGACAACAAACCATGAGATCGTCAGATACAGTAGGATACAACTAAAATGTGAAAGAACAGAAGACTGCAACATATGGAAAGGTATACCCCAAGAACCATATTAGGTATTTTAGAAAATCTTTCTGAATAGAAAAAAATAAAGGAGGGACTTAAAAGAAAGAAATTGCAATAGTATTTCAGATTCTGGGAGCTTTAACTGCAAAAGCTCAGTCAACCTTTGTCACCATGCAGCCAAAACCCAAGAATCTATATATCCTTCAAAGACAGGCATTCATTTTGTATTTTATGTTTGGTTATAGTTTGCTGTTCCGACTAGCAAAATATTTAATTGTGTTGAGATAGTGCCCTCTGTTGTATAAAGACAGACATTACTAATGCCGACCATGTAAAATAAGAAGAAAGAAAGAGAAATTATGTTTTTTTGTCAGTCCTTATTTGTCTGGCACTAAAATCCAAAAGGATTTCTAGATATTATAGAAAGTCATATTAGTTTGTTTTTTTAACAGCATTTCAAACTTAATTGTTTATTGCATTCTCTACATACAGTATTTTTTGTTTATTATATTCGAGTTATTGGACTTGCATTCAGCTCAACTACATAGGCTACTTTATCACTGCAAAAAACATACATCAGTTTTTTAACAAGTCAATTTGTCTCAGATTTAACCTTCCAGACATTTATTTTTTAGACAAAGGGTGGAAAATCTGTGTTGTTGAATCAAAATTTGTCTGACTTGTTTCCATTGTAGTTACCCTTATTTTGGGACACTAATAAAGATTTTTTTTTCCCCCCCATCTCCATACGAGATGAATTTATTAACTTTAATGGGTAGATGATGGAAATCCACTGGGGAGACCTGAAATGTAACGTCAAAAGAGCCAATAACATTAATCCATTTACATTCAACAAGTGGTCATAAACGACTGTGCGGTGCTCATCTTACACTGAGCATCCTACACTTCTTCCTACACGTCTGAGGAAGTTCGCAGCCTACTAAGCATGGAGTTGTGTGACAGGTTTCCTGAAACTTATTTTCATGGTTATAAAATATATTGTTGCAGTTTGTCATCATCCAATAAGTACGTTACTGGGACATGGACAATTAATCAATCAAAATTGGGCTCTGCAAGATTGAGCATTGCCCCCCTCAAATTAAAGCGCTTGACACTAAATCCACTTTTTGAATCAGTAAGTTACATGTATGTCACAGCCAGTTTTACAGCCACGTTACATGCCACTATTTCATTATTATCATTATTTTTTTAGATTACAATCATTTGATTGTATTTATTTGATTATTGATTGTAATTATTTGATACAAGATTGCATGTTGTTTGATGAGCAGCAGACAGTAGAGGGCAGTAACAGTAAAGCTATTGCTTTGCAGACCTCTAGCTTACCAGAGATCCAGTTGAGGTTACTGAACAGCTGTCTTAGAAATTTGTTTATCACATATTTACTCATACAGTATGATGTACACACTGTATGTAACACAGTAAAACTTAATTAATTCAGTGTTCAAACTTATTAGAGTCAAACTGAAGTCTGTCAGAGACGCAGAGATGTCACGTAACTGATCGTATTTTCTGTCCATTTGTCCTCATACTCTTCCTCTAAGTTCACTTATATTATCACAAAATAATATCACTGTGTATAGTTCTTTCTAAATCATGTCACATACTGAGCACTGGCATAGCTTGAGTGACAGATGCAAGATAGACAGAGTGACACCCTTTGGTGTGGTGCCTTTTGCAAAATGCTGTGACAGCTCCATCTCTCAATTGTTGGCTTCTCCAGTCGCCTCTGTGGCATAATAGACCTGTCATCAGCATCGTCCTCCACCATCCCTCTTCAGCTTTTGTCTGGACAGCAGTTTATCAAACATCTCCATCTTTTTTTTTTGCAAGCACAGATACAAAATGTCAAATGTGACTTTTTTAATATAAAGTGCCAGATTGGATAAAGATACATGTTTGACCTCCTTGGGCACTCTTTTCAGTTTTCTGCAAAACTTTTAGATTGATGTGCTGTCTCTGAGCTTGCTTGCTGCAAAAATCTCCATCTTAATAAGTAATTTGTCTATCATTGAGTTCTAAAAGTCAAATTTTTTCCAGTGGGTCGAAACGATTTTACCTATTTCCAAAACAAATCCTCTTGCTTAAGCGTCAGTCCTCTTATATTTTATTTGTTGGTCTGTCCTTTTGTTATGCTCATTTTCAGTTCTCAAAGCAAGAAAATGTCTTTTGGAAACAGGTGAAATAGTCTGAACCCACATTTAGATGTTTCTATTCCTCTTAGGACTCAACAGACCAGGGTATAGCTATTTCAATCAGGAGAGACTTCATTGCAGGTATGCAAAGTTTTATTTGTACATATACATAATATGAAATGTACAAAATCTTTGGAGATTAGACTTTCGTTATAAAATAGGAAACCAAGAGATATCCCCCCCCAATGAAGTCTACACACTGGTAATGGTGTGAAGGAACCCAAAGACCAGACTGAGGAGCCTACGGGAGCGGTCTGCCGGAGCAGGACCCAGGGGGTCGTGGGTGATGATGACTGGAGGTGGAAGGGGAGGAGGAGGTTGGCACTCTTTCCCTGAAATGACAACTGAGATCAGCCGAGAAAAAAACTGATTTAAAGCAAGAATGTCATACTGTGAATGACTCATGAAATTCATGGCTGCTTCTAATTGGTTTAACAGAAAAGTGAACGCCTCCAAACAGCTTTTCAGTTTGAGGAAAAGAGAGAGGTGGATGAAGTTAAGAAGTCTTTCTGAAAGAATTTACGCTGAGCTTCATTAGTGAAGGACACTTATGTCCACAGAATGGAACTTCAGCATTTTAGCATCTTGGAAAAAGTCAGTTTACACTTTACACTTTATGTTACATTACATTACATAACATTATACTTTATGGTTATTGTTTTACTGATTCCAGTGTTTTTCCAGACTGTCATATTCCTGACAGGGTTGTGTTGTGAAGGGTTAATGTCATGTGGGATTCAGCTTGATTGAGCCTGATAATTGAAGAGTTTTTAAGTAATATATTTCCATTCATTATTTTTATTGTAAAGCATTTATTTTATATATTAGTTGTTCACTTTGATCCCCTACAATGTTGGCTCGAATTTTCAAAGTACCTTTCCCAATTAGTTAACTTGCTAGGTACATGTAGCTACCTAAGAAATATGAAATGTGCCACCACATGGCACATTTCATATTTCACAAGTTAATGTATATTTTTGGCAAATAATGTATTATATCTTCTAATGATTTGGTAAAAGCTTTCTTTCCATCTGTACAAACAAACAGCAAACAATCCCTTTATATCCACTTTATTTCTGTTAATTCCCACCTTGAATATTTCTGGAATTGTAACAACCCTATTGAGATTTTGTCATGTGCAGAGATCTAAGTGAGAGAAAATGTCATTAAACAGTTAATTCAAGTGAATAAAAAAAGTGAAAAAGCCATATATTTTTAACTTGACTTTTGCGGTCTGGAGAAAATTTAAATTATTACATAAAACAGGTGAAATTTTAGCATTACTTAATCAGTAAACCGAAAGAGGACATTAGGATAAAATGAGACTAAAACTGGTAAATTATTTTCTTCTAGGGGAGTTAGCAGTGATTAATTGGACTCATAAGTTCAGTATTTCTAAAATCTTGGGTACGTCTGATTCAAAATTACTGGTTAAAAATTTGATATTTTGAAGAACCAATTTGGTTCTGAATGCGTTATCAACACTGGGTATTGAGTAAAACGGGAGGGATTAAAAAAAGCAATGGAATATTGTAATTATGTAGCAGCCAGTGCACTGACAGTAATGCAATTCTGATGCCTTTCCTCTGCCTCCCTTGTCCTTAGCTTTCTCTTTACCCGAAAAACTGTCCGCTGCAATGTCAAGAGAGTTTGTGGAGAAGCAGAACCTGCTCACAGAAATCTATATTTCTGAGCTTGTGGTCTCTGACCATTGCAGCTGCACCTCTTCAGCACAAGTAGCTATAATTTCCCTTTCCCCCATATTTAAATATGTTTTTTTGGCATGGCATATAAATAGATGTAGGTTGTCATTGCATATAAAGGAATATAGTGGATAGTTAAAAAGAATAAGAAAGCAATGGAAATTATATTATGAAGCAGTTGTAAAAGTGAAGATTAAAAAAGAGCTGATGTATTTTGGGTATCCATTTTTTTAATGTTCCTAATATGTCCCTGCAGTTTGATTATGGAAATATTGTCATGTCAGAAGCTCCATGTGTGGTCATTTTAGACATTACACATATTTCATTAAAGACAGTTTCATGTCTGTCCACAGTCATCTGTCTGTAGTATGCCCCTA
Organism: Etheostoma cragini; assembly: GCF_013103735.1. Classification (NCBI taxonomy): domain Eukaryota; kingdom Metazoa; phylum Chordata; class Actinopteri; order Perciformes; family Percidae; genus Etheostoma; species Etheostoma cragini. The sequence continues at coordinate 19,709,919 of NC_048408.1, forward strand.
ATGATCGGATTTGCCCTGCACTGTTTCTGTTTAGCTAAACAAAGAAGGACGTTTTTCATAATCTAGCAGTGTCACAAAACATTGATAAGATGTTTTTATTAATTTATGTAACCCTTTTGTACAAGGCAGGTTGGCTGAGTACACATGCGCTTTAATGTCAGCAAGCTGTTAACAGTTTAGTAGATCAACAGAAATAGAAAGAACAGAAACAGTAAAAAAAACCTGAAAAACTGTCAAAAAGACAAGGTGCAGGCTCAGTCAATCAAATCACAGGCCGGTAGAGATTAAGTTTGTTCTTGATCAGAGAAGAGGTTGGATTTTTATTTTCATTTATGAGACTGCTGGCAGCGGCAGTCTGGTCTCCAGTTCTGGTTCAGGGCTCCTGGAGCATTAAACCAGTCACTGGTGCGTGGTAAATAATATGGAGTGCCAGAGCACCAAATATGAGATAGAAAGCTGTGATGAGTGTTGGTATATCACCTGTAGTGAACCTGAAGGCAGACCGGTAAATGAAATCTAGGCTTCAGAGAGGAGGCGGCAGCATGTCGATATTTGACATTATCCAGAACTGAGAGGAAAACTGGTGCAACAATCTCATTTTTACAAGTCAGAGTGAAGCTGCTTCTGTTTCTGACAATAGCCCAAGCATCTGTCACAGTTTTTGGCAACAAGATTTGCTAAAATATATTTACATTTCATATCAAGCCAGACTTCCAAGAGATTTAGATTCTGTGACTCTTCGATCGTGGAGAAATGATTGTCATCTATAGGTGACATTATTAAAAATATTTACGTCCAATTCTCTACACATGACACATGCAGAGGAAAAATATTTCTATGATAAAATAACATGTTCTTTATAGCCTACATCTATTTTGATGTTGATACGTGTCTCCTAAACAGACAGAGAAATAGACAAACGCATTCTTACGGATGTGTGTCAGACATGTGCAGAAACAATTGTTGTGTAGCCTACTTGGGGAGTTGTTGTCAGAGACCCGCGCTCTCTCTGTCTCCCCCTCTTTATCTCTCGATTTCTCCACGCCTCTCTCTCTCTCTCTCTCTCTCTCTCTCTGTTTTCCTCCCCACTCTGCTCTCATTCCATCAGGTCCTCAAAACACACAACACACTCCGAACGGCTCATCTCCTCCACCAGAGCGAGAGGATCAGAGAGAGGGAGGTTGACGGGAGAACAACAGCATCACTGACAAGCATCTCCCTCACTGTGGGAGAGAGGGAGAAACAGATAGAGAGGTGGGGAGAGGAGAAGTGGAAAAAAAAGTGAGGAGAAAAGAAAGGAGAACATAGCGAACCAGTGAGGGAAATAAGTTTTCAGTTGGAATAAGGACAAGCCAGGCAGAGTTTGGACTGTGAGAGCTTGTTGGTGGCAGCAGGGAGCTTTATTTGCCCTTTTCCTTTTTTTTCGGTTGTGAGCGCCAGTTGCCGCTTCTTCTCCTCCCTCCCCTCCTGCCCCCTGCTTCTCTTCTTCCATCTTTCCCCTCGTCTTCTCATCCCGACTCTCCTCTCCCAGCTCCCGCCGTGGGGTCGCAGCTCTCAATCTCCCTCCCCCCTTCCCTTGCTCCCTACCTCCCCCGGGTGCTGCTGGGAGCCTCCGGGCTGCTGCGCCGCAGGAGGATGTCTCGCAGGGAGTCTCCGCCGCCGTCCTCTCCACCTCCAGCTCCGCAGCTGCTGGGGGTGCGGAGAGAAGAGGAGGATCGTCCGGAGCGTGCAGAGCCGCTGTCCGACACCGAGAGGGAGATCATCCAGGACACGTGGGGGCACGTCTACAAGAACTGTGAGGACGTGGGGGTGTCTGTGCTCATAAGGTGAGTGTCGTCTAGAAGGGAAAGCCGGGGATTTTTTTGTCACTGTTAAAAACTCAAGATACGTCTCAGTGTGTGTCTAAACTTTCAAACAATATATTCTGTACTTTACAGTTTAAAATGCTTATGTTTAAGGCAGTGAAACCTTATATTAATTCTCTGTGATCAATTAAAGGTCTCATGGTATGAAAATGTCACGTAATTATTTTTTTTAACATTAATATGCGTTCCCCCAGGCTGAATATGGTCACCCAGTGGCTAGAAAAGGTGATAGCTGTAATCCAAGTCCTGGGTATCCTGATCTGTCTTTGAGAAAATGAAAGCTCAGATGGGCCGATCTTGACTCTTGCCTACCCAGAGAATTTGGCCCACCCATGAGAGAGAGACATCGTTGCTTTCAAACCAACAAACTGGCAGTTGGTCAAGGCCACACCCCCAACCTCCACCTTGCCCCTCCCCCTCAAAACCTACCTCTGCCTTTACCCCGCTACAGTTGAGCAGCTAATGAGAGAGCTAACTGCTAACAGAGAACGCTGCGTCAGAGAACTCAAAGTGTCAAAAACCTTTAACCATCCAGGTCATCCTTAATAATAAGTAGTACTTAGGAAGTTAAGTAATGGGATCTCTCTCTCTCTCTCTCTCTCTCTTAATTTGTCTTCTGTCCCTGGCATTCAGTTTGTATTTACATCAAACAAATAATAGGGGACACATTCAATTCAATTCTATTCAATTTTATTTATTGTACCAAATCATAACAAAAGTTATCTTGAGACACTTTACAGATGGAGTACTAGACCACACTCTATAATTTACAAAGCCCAAACAATTCTAATTCCCCCGAAGGCAAGCAATTAGCGCGACAGTGGTAAGGAAAAACTCCCTTTTAGGATGAAACCTCGGACAGACCCAGGCTCTTGGTAGGCGGTGTCTGACGGTGCCAGTTGGGGGTGTGATGCAAAGTGGCAATAATAGTAACAATGAAGATAATGGAACAGTGACTACAAATGGTAGTCATAGTAGTCCATGTCATAGCAGGGCACTGCAGGGCGTTACAAGGTGGATGTTGCGGGATGCAACAGAGTCCAGCAAGACACTGCAGGGCATTGCAGGGCATTGCAGAGCGTAGCAGGGTGTAGCCGGGAGTGCAGCACCACGGCGACAGCTGCAACCAAGATCTTGTTGCCATCCTTATCCAAGGAAATATGCTGGGCAAAAAGAAAACATAAGGACTCCGGGGAGTAAACTTCCCAGAACTAGGTGTGAAGGCACACAACATTCTCCTAAAATGTAATTATAAAAACTTTGATAAAAAAGATTACTTTAGAAAATAAAACACATCTTTAAAATTTCAAAGTCATTTCTTATTGTATGCTGAGAAACTATGCTTTTGAGAGCTTTTTGCTTTAAAAAACATTTACAACATTAAAGGCTCACCTGATTGGTTATGAAAAGTACTCATCATCACTGCTGATGTCAATGAGAATGACCTTGCATAAGGTAGTCTGACTCAACAGAGACAGCCTGACATCCGAACAAGTCTCTCAAAAGCTGGATGTTCCTCCTCTTTTGCTTTCTCTGCTACTGTATCTTGGGCTTAGCACCACCCAGGACGGCTGTTAATTGGTTTAAAGAAATACAAACAAGTAAGAGATAGTCTGAAAATCTGAATAGTGCATCAAACGTATTGATATTGGCTTTGATATTATAATATCAAATCTCAGGGAAAATTTTAGATTTACAAATTCTAATTGAATTGAATTTTGTCCCAGTTTTCTTTAATCCTTTTGTAGAGGTTGCAACAGTTTACATTGTGTCGCACAATTATAACATCTTTTCTTGTGTAAAGTGAAATCTGCTGAAATCTGACGGGAAATCAGCACTGTATACTAAAGGTTATCGTGGTGTTTGGGTGGGTGTTGGTTTGCTGAGTTTCTTTATTATTTGGTACTGTAGCTTCTGAATGCCCTTCTGTACAAGTAGAGCTAACGTGCATCAGACTTTAACTGAGCTTTGCACTACATCTTGAGGCAATAATTCTTTTATGTTACAAGGTTTAGAGTTTTTTTGTTTAATGACACAATAATTAAGCACATAAAGGCGCGTGCGCATGCTTGCACACACACACAGACACACACAAACACGCACACAGTGAAAGACAAAATCAAGATATACTTGATAATCCACTTCTTAGTATCAGAAGACACCCAATGTTTTTTCATTTCATTCAATTCTTGCAGTTTATGCCTAAAAAAATGTTATCTATGGATATACTGTAAGCTTTTAACCTTGTTCTCATATTACGCACAGCTCTTGCTAAATCAGGGTTATTGTCTTCTTAAGATGTCAAAACATAACCATAAATTTAAAATCAAACATTTTCTAATTAGCCTAATCTTCAACAGGCAGTAATTATCTGTGAAGCTTCACCGTAGAGTGTTGCAGACCAATTCAGTGTAGCATGGCTTGACTGTGTTTTTCCTGATTCTTTTCATGTCATTTTTTGTATATCAAACCAGAAAGACCTGATTTGTTTGAATGTCCCCATAACTGTCTCAGTGTTACACTAAGAAAGCCCTGAAGGGCTTGTTAGAATGGACAGCGAGTCGTAGCCAAGGAGACTGATGTGAGTGAGACAAACTGATTTTCGGTTTGGGGTGACTAGAATCCCTGAAGGAGAGAGTGAAAAGGGGAAGAGAGCATCTTTTCTTTAGATATGTGTGTGTGTGTGTGTGTGTGTCTTGTGTTCTTATCTGTGCATGACAGCAACAAGCTTTGACACTTAAATGTCTTCCTCCATGCCACACTGATTGTATTTGTCTTCTGTCACTTTTTACATTTCTTGAATACCTTTTGTTACCTAATTTTCTATATTTTCTAGTCCCTTGATGAAGCTTTGATGGCTTTATTCCTACCTTCAAATATCAGTTGGTGGTGATGACCAACAAATTCAATTATGCTACCAAATCTATTACATACCGGAAATTTGTTTTGCTGACTCTGGTCTAGATACATATATATTGACAACTTTTTGAGCTTCTCATAGTCAAAGAACAACACAACACAAATAATAACTTGATAAGTTGGCATAATTCTCTGTCGATCTACTAATCAAGTCAACTGATTGTTTCAGCACTTTACATTTTAATTATTTTATCTGTTTGATGCACAAGGAGTGTGATTATCAACAGTTGGCTGGCAGTTTGTTTGTCAGTTACCTAACATAACCTGAGGGGGACTCTAGGTCAAAATCTTGAACAATGGGGATCTTCTTTTTGAGATCAGTACACAGTGTCCCACATGTAATCACTGATTTACATTTTCGTGTCAATCCATGTACCTGGATGCATCGAGGGAATAGACAATGACAATAGCCTGAATTCATCTCACCAATGCGTACAAATGCAATTGCATCAAAGAGTGAGAGCACCCCAGGCGTTCAGCAGAACAGTACATATGGCATCTTTGTAAATACAATTAAACACTGCATACTCATACTTACATACTGCATACTTTGACTTAAATAGTACTGTTGTACTGACGATACTAATGGTAGGATTCAAACATACTTTTACCAAACAGATGATAACTTAGTGTCAAATTGAAACAGACTTTTGAGGCCATCTCACTTAATTAATTTAAAGTATTTAATGCTGTATTTGTAACAGATCACTGGAGTAGGACAAACAAACAAGATTGGTGTACTCGGCTTAGTTCACTTGGAACCCCAAAACGAGGTGGTTGCAAAAAAAGCACCAGGTACTGTATTTGTCAATTTTTCAATGGGAAACCAAAATAGAGCAAGTCCAGATGAGTTGAGCCATGTAATTGAAATGCGGCATTATAGGGCTTTCACACACAAGTATGTGGAAGACCATTATTTCCGATATAGAGAGAAGTTGCACGTACCAAAGTAATGCACACTGCTCTGGTTTCAGACTTTAACCAAATTCAAGTTGTACCTCAAATGTGTTGCAAAAGTACGGAGCCCTGGAGGTGACATGGAGGGGAAAAAAATAACATATAAACAATGTACTGGGGACAAACACTTTTGCAAGATCTGACTTTGTATTGCGATATCTCCAGTTTCATTTGCAATATCTCCAGTTTCATTTGCAAGATCTTGACTAATCCAACAAACAACATGGCTAACCTAGCTAGCTAGTAGCGCTTAAGCTAGTATCTAGCTAACTAGTAGCACGACATGATCACATCTTCTTGGTTGTCTACATACATCCATTGTTTATTTTGATAAGCATTACTAATTGATTAAGGCCAATTGAAGTTTTTACTGAACATTGTTGTTAACTGTAATCAGATCATGATACTAGCTATACTGCTACTAGCTACCTAGGTTAGCTGAATATTGTAATTGTTAACATATTCCACGTTCATTACAATGTAACATTATAGTTAGTTGCTTTAAAGGTCATCAATATTTGAAAACAGTAACTTAATATGCTGCTATCAAGTAGTCTATTTAAACTATTTAAAATTCATAATAAAAGGCCCTCTTCTTCTTGCTTCCCTCTTCATGATGTAATTCTAAATAACAAACAAAAAAAACACTCAAACAAACGGCCAACTTTGCGCTAACAATGTGCTTTGTATGAAAACCCTGTTAAGCAGGAAGCTTTATTTAACGTAAGAAAGTCAGATACATCAACAGAAACATATATATACAATACAAAAAGCACAACCTATTGATACAACAAATAGAGAAAGACTAGTTTAGACTAGACTAAAAAAACTAGAATAAAAGTCTACAGCCATGCTGTCAGGGCTTTGAGTAAAATGCTAACAATATTAGGCCTACTTGTGAGCATAGAATTAGCTAGCTCACCTAGTGGCACTTTTCTTATTATTACAAGTTAGATCAAGCTCTGGGGATCCTAAAAGTCTATACCACATTTAGGGAAATCCAGTAGCTCCACAAGATATGTCACTCAAAACCCAAACATGTCAACCTGCTGGTGGCACTAGAGGAAAAGACAGGGGCTCATCAAAGTCATCAATTGGATTTTTTGTCTGGCGAACAAGAATGATTGTACAATCTATCCAACAGTTGTCAAGACATTTCAGTTAATACAGTAGGTCTACTGAAATCAGGAACATGTCATTTTTATTTTTGTCGATAATTAAGCCGGTAGTATGGAGTCATGAAGTTTGCCTTGAAAAAGATGTCCTTGACTGGCTCAAGGTGGTTCATGGTAATCTAAAGAATTAGAAAAAGCCTTACACTGTAATCAAAATGTGATTAACAAGCCCCACTAATGGTGCTGCGTTGGCTTTGATGACTTCATTTAAATGCAGAAACAGGTGCAAGAATGTGTTCAGAGCTCTCCAAAGTACTAAACACCAGCACTGCTCTCACAAAGGGACAACATGTCTCCCACCGTGCCTCTAGAGACAGGAACAGAAACAGGCAATGGTCAAAATCCAAATTGCAAGTAACCATATCCAAACAGTCGAGCAGAAGGAGAAAGCCAAAACAGGGAATCCAAAAAAACAGGAACACAAGGAATAGGCGACAGGGGAACACTCAAAAGCTGACACAATGAAACAGAAGATCTCGCACTGGGGTAAGGGGACTGAACTTACATACACCGGTGTGTCAATGAGTTACAGGTGCAACACATTAGGCCGGGGACAGACGGGACAATCTACAACAGGAAGTAAAACAAGACAACACAAGGGAGAACAGAGAACTTTCAAAATAAAAATAAATAAAAAACATCCACAGAATAGGGCAAACAGACCAGGGAGGTTGGAGGGGGTCCAGAGGAAAGACAAATAAATGTCAACCCTGGAAAGGCGAAGGCAGGACAAAGAACTGTGACAACACAGGCAAAGGCGGGGCATCAGGAGCTGCTGCCAGTGGCGAAGGCAGAACCTCTCTGGAGGCTGAGCAGGACAGCTAAAGCAGAGCCCCTCTGGCTGAAGACAGGCGATGGGTCCACTGAGGCAGGATCCGTCAACAAGGTAATAGGAACATTAACTGGCAACAAAACAACAGGTTCAAGAGTCGGCCAGCCCCTGACAGGACACAGGTTGCAGGACTTGGCCGGGTATCCAACTGAACACTGGGAACAGGAGTCACTGGGACGCTGGGCACCGGCAAAGTCTCTGGGGCACAGGACAACGACACAGACTTTGAAGAGCTGGGTTCCAGCACAGTCTTTGGGAGGCCAGTCAACAAATACTCTGGGAGGCTGGTCAGTTGAAGCTTTGGAAGACTGGTCAGCTGAAGCTCTGGAAAGCTGCAAAGCACAGGCTTATGGCTAGCAGCCATAAGCCTGTGATTCTAACCCTTCCCGCGCTCACAGAGAGATGGACCCACAATGCAGTAGTAATGAAGTTCAGTGGTTTTATTAGCAAGCAAATAATGCAAGAAACAGTGCCCAATAATCACCAGGCAAACAGGCAATGGTCAAAATCCAACTTACAGGTAACAATATCCCAAAATTCAGGCAGAAGGATAAAGTCCAAAAACAGGCAATGGTCAAAACACAGGGAATCTGGAACACAAGAAATACAGGGAAACGCTCAAAAGCTGACACAATGGAACTGAAGACCTTGCACTGGGGTTAGGGGACTGAACTTAAATACTCAAGACAGGGGAGCCAATGAGACACAGGTGCGACACATTAGGGCGGGGACAGGTAATCACACAGGCGGGAAAATCTACAACAGGAAGTAAAACAAGACAACATAAGGGAGAACAGAGAACTTTTAAAATAAAACAGGAAACAGAAAACATGAAATGTGACACTTCAGGCTTGATTGGTTTTGTCTACATATGAAAAAAGTGAAGTAAGTCACAGTTGGAATTTTTGCAGTGTTATTATAATGTCAGCAATAAGAATTTAGATTTTGGTTTTGGATATTATGTAAATGATAATAAATTGCCTCATATGAAAAATATAGTTTAAAATGGTTAAGGTCTGATTAGGTTTGGCTAATAAAAAAACACTAAATTTAAAGATTGTGGTTACCGTTAAAAAAACTATTGGACCACTTGACCACAGCCAAGAGTCTTTCAATTCTTGTTTGAGGAATCTTCACCCATTCTTTGAATCCATTTTTCCTTCTACTCGTGAAATGTTCGACTGTTTGATTCTAATGACTGTTCAATGAAGACCATATTTATATAAGTATCTCTTTATAGTGGAATCGTGTATCACAAATCCAGTGTCTGCCAGGTTTTTCTGGATGGATCGTGCAAATGTGGGTTTTGACTTGCTTTTCTCAAAATCCTGCAAGCTGTTCTGTCTGATAATTTTCTTGGTCTTCCAGATCTTGCTTTAACTTCCACTGTGTTTAACTGTTTCTGATGACTGCCATTTCTTAATTGCATTCCAAACAAAGGATATTGGCATCAGAAAACGCTTTGCTATCTACTTATAGCCTTCTCCTGCTCAGTTTTCTTGACAACTGCTTAGAAGATCCCATGGTGCTGATTATTGGGGCAAGGTCAGATGAGTCTGGTGATTTAAAACCTGAAGATTGACATCACCTGGTCTTACCAGACGATGATTGAGAACAATCCATGTCAGGTCTCAGCTTTCCAAAGAGGGCAATGCATGCTATAAACTCTTCAGGGTGCCTAAACTTTTGAGATGCCATTTTTTGTTTTCTGTTATTTTGAAAGTGTAAATGAAGGAAATAAAACATTACTTTTTGTGACATATTATACAGATGTCTAATCTGTCATTTGAGGCCTTTTGGAGATTTTTCCATTTTTTCTTGGCTTCTTTATGCACATTAATACAAATTTTTATCTGTGGTGCCCAACATTTTTTGTTTTACAGTACACAAATAAACTTTTCTCTGCTGTATGGTGGACAAACTGTAATAAAGACTTTGTTTCAAAATTAGCTTAAACCTAGTTTGGCATTTCTCTACTGACATTTTTGTCATGCTCACATATACACAGATACAGATGTAACTCTAATAAGCTAAAATTGGCCGATTTTAATTCTATCTTTAAGTAAATTGATCTATATCGGAAGATGGTGTTTAGGTCTCTGGTCTACTGCAGGAAACTGATGTTCTACACACCCATCCATAACCCCATCTGTCCAACCTCCGCTCTCTTGCGTTCAGCCTCACTACATAAAGGGTGCAATACTTACCGTGTTGACACTGAACAGTGGCACTGGACGTAAATCACTATGTTCTCTTCCAGAAACCAAACCCCAAATAAGTCAGTGCAATCCTTTATACTGGGTGATTTTTAGAGAACATACTTTCTAGAATATTTGTAAACTTTTCAAATCTTGAATTCCGAGGGTCATGGGATCCACTTTAAAGGATGATAAGGACTTTCAGATGCTGAAACACCAGATCATAAGTAGGTTTCCTGTGCCTGTGCAAATATTATTTTAATGTACTGTAAAACCATGCCTTAGCTACAAGGGATTAAACATTTTTCCTTCCAACATAAAAAGACAGGCACAGACAAATAATTATTTTTTTCCTTCAAAGAAAACAACAGAGCAGTACTGTTTTCTTAAAGCGCAGCAGTTAACTATGTTTGAGCATAACAAGAGCTACTAGACAGTTTGTATTATTCCGGTCACCAAAGAAAAGAGTGTGTACATATCGTGACAGCTGGTAGAGCCAAGCTAGCAGTGCTACGGGCAAGCCAAGCCTTTGTAGGTCTAGCATGACATAGGATCTGGGGGATGTAGTGTAGCAAGGCTGCCGAGGGCCAATCTCCAACTGGGAAGTAACTGTACGAGCAATTATAGGCAGCTGGAGCACTGACAAGATTTAAAGTGGGTCAGAGCAGAACTGTGTGTGTGTGTGTGTGTGTGTGTGTGTGCATGCATGCCTGCGTGCGTGCTTAATGCTTAATTATTGTGTCATTAAACCCAAAAAATCTCTAAACGTGGTACCAAAAAAGTAATTATTGCCTCAACACAGATTTACAGGCTGAAAATCTGTGTTTCACTTTAATTGTCTGTAAATATTGACAGTAGCTGCCAAATTTCTTACGTACGCCTTTAGCTAAGCTTGTGGAGACTTATTGCTTTGGCATACTTTCTTTCCTCCCTCTTACTGAGCTGCTGTGACCACACAGTCGGTTGTGATGAAATCTGTCAAACCCCTGAATCCCCAGCAGACAATTTACATTTCCTTTGTTTATCTCTCCTCTTACATCTACTAGGGTGGTTTAAGAATGGAATTCACTACATCTGCACTTAAAAAAAACTGGTTGTTCATACTGGGAAGAACTCAAACGCAATCCAGACACATCAGAGATTAGTGTCATTTTCTCTCACATCACAAGTTTTTAATTGGGAATTTTAAAAAGCTCTGAGGTGAAGGTTGGTAAAGACTAGTTATTTTGTCTGTTAGACAACAGCTGAAACTGTTTCCCAGGTTTGTGAGAGAATCTTAAGATAGGTTAGCTTCAACACTTTTTTATAACCAATAATATATGAGCGTTCACTTTAAGCCACAGTAGCGTGGCTATGGCAGTGTCAGTCTGTTGTTTGGTTAGTTTACCACTTTTGTCCCAACTGAAATGCATGGACAATTGAATGAATGAATTCTAATGACTTTGATGATCCTCTGACTTTTCATCTAGCAACTTAATCAGTTCAAAATGTCACTTTGTCCAGTACTTGGTGGTTTTAGACCTGCAAAACAAAGGGTATTCCCATCAGCCTCAGCTGTACTAAGTGTTTTGTTTGTTAACTAAGTAGCAAATTAGCATGCTAAAACGCTTAACTAAAACAGTGATATGGTCATTATTATTTTTTATTATATCTGTGTCACGTGGGTTTTGCAATGCCTCACCTATCTAGGAGACTAGCAGGGGGTCCTTAGTATATTGATTCCTATGGGAGAATGAAAGTGAAAAAAGAATATTGCTGATTATATAGTCCCATAGTCACTAAAGTAAATGTTGGACCCATTTTCTCCCAAACATTCTGACACCAAAATGACAATTTCCAGAGGGACAAATCAGAAAAAAAGCTTACTTTGTAATAGACCTGTTGCTATCTCAGCAAAAAAACTCTTGCAAGATCAGGTCAACTAACAGTTTTTATCTGCTTAATGCTGTGCCTTCACTAGGTGTCTTTCGGGTTAATCCACTGTCATAAACAGCACCAGACATGCTCGATAATTAAAATTAAACACCACTCTACAGCACACCTGCATCCAATTACACTCAATCTTAACTACGATCAGGGCCTCATCAGCTACACGGCACTGTAAAATATTCTGCAAGACACTACTGTCACACTGATGGTGCAGATGTGGAATGCACACTTACAAACATGAACAATTTTGTGTGTGTGTGTGTATGTGTGTGTGTGTGTGTGTATGTGTGTGTGTAAATCACGTTTTAGTCAAAAACCTAATGAAGGAAATCACAATTAATTGATTAGAAGTTATGGCTATGGCATCTGTGCAATTTAAAGCCCTTGGGATATTGTTTACAGACTGAGGGTCATGTTTTGATAATGAGTGTTATACAATTGGAAATATAATGACTTCACAGCCTCAGGCCATTTGTTTCTTGGGTAAATTCTTTTTGTTCAAGCATGAGTCCCCACTTTGGTCAAATCTTGCGATGCATGCATGCATAGTTTTTATAATGATACATTTCCACTGGCTTTATTATGGGCTTCTGATAGGATTTGTCGCAGTTAAGTTGAATATATGTCCTGTTGGGTTTATTACCAACAACAACTCAAGAATGAATAGTAACAACAGTGTTAAACAAATATCTTTCTAGCTTGTGTAACGTGCTTGGGATCTTTATTCTTCACTTTCTTTCCAAACTGTATTTAGGATTGTAGAAATTGTATTTTTTATTAGATTTTGTGTAAAATTCCTTCAAAGTTACAATGCAGAACCAGAAAATTATACACAGCAGAAGCATTTTCCCTGGGCTCATTTCTAATTCCTCCTCTCATTTCCCTTAGCCTTTGTTTAGGACGAACCAGAGAAGAAAAAAGCAAACAAAACAATAAAGAAAATGAGAAACCTTGACCATAATTTGAGTTATGCTAGATTTGTGGCATAATGGCCTCATTAGAAGGAGGAGTGTTTTGTTTGATGGCCTTAGTTCAGGTATCAGCATCCAACTTTCGCTAAAATAGACTGTAGCTGCAGTTTAGATTCTCTGCTCAACCCGACCCTTTGCGAAACACAACAAGAATAAGAGTCTACATCTATGCTCACAGCATGAGACTAAACATAGGCACAGCATGCTGGGAGCAAAATGCTAATACAGCTAAGTTTAGTGTGTTATTTTGCTATCATTTGCTATTTAGCATTGAACACAGACAAAAGTACACAGCTGGGGCTGATTGGAATTGCACAGGAACAAACACAATTTTGACCATACGGTGGCACTAGATTTAAATTGTTAAAAAAAGTATGTGATTCTTTTTACCTGTCATTTTCGGGAGTATGACACAATAGATACAGCCACTGGGGAAGTGCCGGCTGTGTCTGTGCGTCATTATGTACCATCATCACAGGCCCTCTTGTAACACTGTCTGTTGGTCCAATTGATTCACACCTTGAATTTGTTGTTATTTGTGAATGGCAGCAATTTGAGTCCATGAGAGTGATACTTTTAAATCCCAACTTTGATTTAAAAGTAGAGTAGTATTGTACATGTATAATTCTGCCAAACTGGGTTTTCTCCCAAAAACATTGACCGTCTTTTGGCACTTCTGTTGTTACTGGCTGTTGTTCCTCAACAGCCTGTTCTCCTCCTACTTCACTGGTGGTATTTACAGAAAACATCAAAAGACAAGTATTGCTATTAATTTTTATTACAAATGCCTGGCAGAGTTCTAACATGGCGTGGCACTGTTCAAGTACATCAGACTGTAAGGTGACTGACACAAATTGGATGCTAACATGCATTTCTTGTACAGCACTTCCATCACCTTGATTTTAGAGCAAGCAAAGTAAAGAATATTTGTTTGTTCCACACTGCCAGTTGTGGGTTTAGCATGACAAAGATGGAGTAACTGTTGGTTATTAATATGAAGAATTTCAATGGCAATCTGTTTCTACAACATTTACAATTGAAAAAAAATGTTCAGTAAAGAGCACAAGGGTTTTACATGAGGTTTGGATGTAAAAAGTGATCGGAAATGTATTTGCCTTCTTAGGTTCTTTGTCAACTTCCCATCAGCCAAACAGTACTTCAGCCAGTTCCAGGACATGGAGGATCCAGAGGAGATGGAGCGAAGCAGCCAACTTCGGCACCATGCATGCAGGGTGATGAATGCCATCAATACTGTGGTGGAGAACCTCCATGACCCAGACAAGGTGTCGTCAGTGCTGGCCCTGGTGGGAAAGGCCCATGCTATCAAACACAAGGTGGAACCCATGTACTTCAAGGTAACTTTAAGCAGTCAACCATTGTTACCAGAACTGTTGCTCTCTAGTGTTAAATACTTGATTGGTGTGTCCATCAAACAAAATAATCTCTGAAAAGTCTCCTGAAAGATTGTCAGGTGCTTAATGGTCATAAGTGGTTTCTTTCTTCAACAGTTCCTTGAAATGTCAAAGCATCACATTAGCACCCTAGAGAAGTTTTCTCATTACCAATCTAATAGCACAGTGGATTCTTTTGCCTATTTAAATGTAATCACCAATTTAAAATCGTGTTCCTTTAATAGGTTTTGTTGAAAAATCCGGTCTTTAATTTAGACCATATGGTTGGTTGCATAATTTTCAATGTGAAACTGAATGATTTTTAAATATGATTCCATCTTCATCTGAAGAGGGGAAGCATATGCTTTCATTCTTTAAGTCTTTTTAATGTCGTCTGCCTGTGGTTCATACAAGCAGCTGTGAAAAGGACATATTACCACCATTTAAGCATTCATCCACTGGCTTCCGATGCATTTCAAAATTGTGTTGATCGCTTTGGGAATAAACCATTAAAACAATTAGTCCCACTGTGTATTCCCTATACCCTTAACCTCATATGTACAAGGTTGAACCTCTTAGGTTATTATGTAATATTTTTGTGGTGATCTATGAGGTTATAGATATTGAAAACGTATATAGCTCAAGAATATAGCTCAATCTTGTCATCATATGACATCAATAAAGACTGCCCCATCTTCTGAACATGTAAATTATTGAGCTTTAAGATTATTTGTTGGAAATAGTACATACAAGGTCAACAATGCAAGGTCCAACTTAAATACAGCATCATTTGCACAGCTTTCAATCACATCCCATGGGCTTATTGCTTGGTGTTGCTCAGTTGTAATGGAGATTGTTTAATTTTTTTGAATATTGGTGACATGTTAACAAGCATAGACAGTCAAAGAAATGGACCAACATATCTTGTTGTTCTGGACGGAGACCCGTGAAGGAAAATAGAAGCACTTTTTCGGTGATGGCTAGGCACAATGTGCAGCCTCCAACTGAGCTTGACAACGTAGATGTGACGTGGGCAACCTGTCTAAAAGTTGTAAGTCTTCTGGTAGCTGTGCCAAGAGAAATCTCAATAATTTTCGTTCAGCAGAGACGGAGAACGTAGGTATACATACGTAAAAAATGCACAGAGTCTTAAAACGCTTCAGATGTTAAGTTAATCTCTGTTAAAGTGGCGCCAAAATGAATGGCAGTCAATGGTATGCTAACTGCAGGTGATGGCTTCGTAGCATTAAAATGGCGCCGTGCGAGCTACGCTTAGAGAGGAGAGAATTACTCCCTTGATAACAAGTGATCGTGCAGGAGAAGGTTAAGATCCCCACCACTTGTCACATAACAGAAATTCCATCTTGAGGTCACATGATGACTAAGTCAGGTTTTCCACCTAAAGTTCCCAGGGATTTTAGTCACAGGAACTACTTTTCAAGGATCTCAAAGGCATAAAATAATGCACCTATAACTTAATGTAAGCCGTAGTCCCTGCAGTCAACACGTGATGACTTCCTAAAGCTTGTGTTGAGAATTTATTTCTTTTCCAAAATACAATTTATTCTTTTCCAGTTTGTAACTTTTTCATTACCGGAACACAGTGAGAATTAAGGTGGTTCTATATACGCCCAGTTCTGCCTCAAATGCCACTACTCAGCTATCACATTAAATCCACATTTTTATCTCCCCACTTTACACCATTTCACTTCTTATCTGAGTTGTCCTTTTTCTCTACTTTGTCATTTCCATTCCCTTTGTATTGCCTGTCCACCCACTGCTTTCATGCTTTACTGTTACCATTTTCAATTCTGACCTACCTTGCCCACTTTTCTGTCAGAGCAAATTGGATTCTTTAATTCCACCGCTCTGTTCTCACTTTACATTACTCTCTCTTCCTTCCACCTGCCATTTTCATATTCCCACTTTTACAATTTTTCTTTTTCTCCCCATGTTCATTAAGTTTCCTTTTCACCCTTCTTCCTCCCAGATTCTGAGCAGCGTGATGCTGGAGGTGTTAGCTGAAGATTTCCCAGAATTCTTCACAGCAGAGGTGCAGATGGTGTGGACCAAACTGATGGGGGCGGTGTACTGGCATGTGACAGGGGCCTACACAGAGGTGGGTTGGCTCCAGGTCTCCAGCTCAGCAGTGTGAAGAATTTGGAAGAAGAGGTGGTATAAGAGTTTCAATTGCAAAAGTTCTGTGAGGATGGTTTCACAGACATGGATACGATTATTGTGCTAATCCATGCAACTTTATTTTTGTGACATTTTGGGTGCTAAGCCTCCATTACTGTAGTGTTTCTACATCGCACTTCCCAGAGATCACTTTGGCACCAAACAATGTAGCCAGACCACATTTTTCTTCTAGTTTTAACCAGTGGTACTTTGGTCTGTGTTTTTAGCCACGGAAGCTATCACTGCTCACTACACAGTTCTTCCACTGTTTATTCCAAACTACTGTTCCTGCCAAAAGCACACCACACATCATTGATTAACAATTTATCCTTTGCTAAGCCCTGTCGCCCTTGGTTACTGTCACTAGGCCTGTCAAGCTTTCCAATGCATTTTACAATGATAAGGAAGTAAGATTTTACCATTTGGAATTCTTGGTCAATTTTTGAAGCAGTGGTTCCTTGATTTCAGACAGAGGAAGGCTTCTCCTTTTCAGCTCAACCCTGTCGTTCTGGCCACCAGTAATAACAACTGTTGCTAGCAGATTAGATCAATCAATGTTAGCAACTGTTAGTTTTTTTCCTGTTTCCAACCAACTTGCTTTAACAAAAACCTTGTAAAAGGGTTTAAATATGTACTTGAAGGCTTCCTAACAGCTACATCATATTATGCTAAAAAGCTAAAGCTACATGTCCCACACAGCATCTTTACCTTGAAACATGTACAACACATTGAATCAAAGAACTAGTATTGTTTTTGTTTTGTGGCATAGCTATATAAAGTAGTTCTAACATTATGGTACTATGGGATAAAGAAAAATGTCAAGAAAAATACTGTAATACTGTGTTATAGTACTGTTAGTTTTAGCTGACATTTGCAGTGTAGGTTAGAGCAGAAAAACACACTATTTATATAATGCACTCTTTAACTTTTGGTGTTTTTGATTGAAAAAAACAGCACCCTCCAAACTCTCGAATACCATATATTGCTCTCAATGCAGCTTGATGCACATTGCTTTGGCCTGTAAAAAAAATCCAAAACTCGACAGGCCTGCTGTGTGTAGTTACAGATAAGCTGACATTATGTTGGACAGTGACTGTTCAAGGGAGGGAGTTTTAGTGAACAGACAGCTGTGGATGGCAGATACATTTATTTAGGCTATACAAAAATGTTGCAGCTTATTATTTTAAAGTTCACTTTTGTGGAAACGTGCAGTGAAAGAAGCATCTTCCGGCTAAGCTGCACATATGAATAGGCCTACACCTCATGATATTTGAAAAAGAGATTAGGAAATGTTTAGAAAAGAAGGGATATTTAAGCTCTAAGAGGGGGGCAGTTAGATGTTGACGCTATTGGACTATGGAGCTGCTGACTGTTAATAGATTATCTTTGTGTCCTATTAAAGTATATCCTCATGTTTAGAGGACCTGTGTCCCTTTCTCTCTCTATTGATTCATTGCGTGCTCTTAATGTCTTGTTTAACTTTACAGAGGTGTTGTTTGTGTAAGTGTACAGTGGGCAAGTGTGCATACTCTTCTGCCTTTGTTTACAACTCATTGACATGTTGGTCTGTTGACGTGTTAAAGTGGGCTTTATTTTCTTTGGTAAAAGTCTTGGACTAGCAACAGTGCTTTCCTTTTTTCACTTTCATTACACACAAACATTGTGAAAGTGAGATGGAAAATATCAGCAGGTGGACACAATCAGCAACCAGACATGTACACACTCACACACAGGCATGCTAATATTTACAGGACTTTCAGTTAGTTTACATCTTCATCAGAGAGACATGAGGCATTAAATGCTCCATTAAGGGCTTTAGAAAATCACTCTGGATATCTATGGAAAACATGTCAGCTTTAGAAGTGCCATCCTTAGATCTCTGACCAATCTAACACAAGAAATTGTGTCCAAAGGCATCTAAATACAGATAATGCATCATGGGAATTGTACTGCTTTTGCTATAACACAATGGATGCTTTCCTTATATTTGACCAGGGGAATAGTGGAAGGCTCACAGTTTCTCACTAAACTCACATACAGACATATTCTGTTATCCGCCGCTCCTTAAACATGTTTTATACTGTCAAACTAAATTTCTTTACCTTAGATTGTCACTGGATCTTCAGTAATCAGAATCTTTGGACTGCATACAATCCAGTTGCTGTCACCATCTGCGAGTCTCGCTGGTCAAGTCCCAAATATACACTGCAAATCGGTTTAGGATGGACATTTGATCCAATCTTCAGTTTGCATCTGCTCCAGTGACGTCCTGTATCTCCTAGCTGCCCCCCTGGCATTGGCATCTGGCAATAATGAGGAAGTAATGAGTCTCCTCTCCTTCTCATTTGGTCATTCATCTACTGTTACTTCCCATTGCCTCCATTAGGACAGCGTCAATGAGAACAAAAACAATTATGACTGGACAGATAGTCTTAAAACCTGTACACCATGTCAGCCATTCACAACAATGTTTCATAAAAAGGCCTTTTATTCACTTCAAACATTTACATTAAAAATGACTTCCTGAAGCTATTAATTACACATCATGCCTTGCCTTAGACCAGTAGTTTCCTCGCTGCTGCTCCCATACTCCCCTTTGGAAGCTGTTCAATCACTGCTTCCTGTGTAAATTGATTGAATTTCATAAACCAGGACGAACATAAGGTTAACTTACAAAAACAAAAGAAGCCAATTACCTCAATTTTATTGAAGTATAATTAAAAACAAACTGCATGTTTCTGATTAGATTCTGTCATGCAAATGAAAAGGCAAGTTAAACCCAAGTCTCTCCTTCTGTATTAACATATAAATTGTATGGGACAACTTTTGAAGAAAGAATTCCATTATCTCAATTTAATATCTTGTTATCTTGATATAACAGTTTTTTGTGATCAAATTTCTATTATTATTATTATTATTTTTATATATATTTAGAAATTATAAACAGTGACAAACATTTACAAACAATACACTGAGACAAGCAACGCATCCCATCCCAAACAAAGAGAGGAAAGACGAGAGGGAAGGAGACAAAACAACAACATGCAGAAACAGACACATACACAGACAGACACAAGACAAGGGACACAAAAACCTGTAGCACAAGGCTGCAGCCCGTTATCTTTATATAAAAGTTGTGTTTGCTTGAGATAAGGAGATAATTAACCCGCCATTAAAAATCCTGAGATAACAAGATAATTAACTGGGACTATAACTGTATTTGCTGGATGGGATCATGATAACAGGATTTAAACAGTAGTTACAACCACAGCCAGTCTTGGCTTCAGTATCTGTAAAAACTGGCCATTTAAATTTGACATGCATTTACTAAGAGATACTATTAAACAAGTTCCTTCTCCAATTGAACTGGAGAGTTTAAAGCCAATAAAAGGATAAAAATACACACAGGACTTAAACATACCACAAAGTAAACTCTTTCCACTTTGGCTAAAATGGCTCTGAAGGCAGTAAACCTGTTGTCAGTCATAAATGCTTCGTTTCAGAATACACACCCGTCCTCTTCTCTGCTCGACTTCTCACGTCAGCATCCCTCAAGGTTTAGGAGTATTTTTGTTAGTCAGAGTTTCCCGGACATCTTGTTTATTAAACACTGTGTGGTGTTGAACACATCTGCAAACACACACGATGGAGGTACTGTTGCTTTTGCTAAGCTGCAGGTTTTGCGTCCCTCTATGCAGGATGTTTCTTGTCACACCATAAACATACACACACACACACACACACACACACACACACACACACACACATACACACACATGGTCTTGCATTTAAATGGTGAGTTGGGCATGTCCTCGCATGCCAAGTATAATACAGCATTACTTACTAATCAAATTTAGTTTTTAGGAGAAAAGTAGACAAACTTTACTCAGTAATTATTTTCAATGTTCAAACTCTTTCAGCAAATAAGGGCATCACAACATATGGAACGCTGTGTATTTGTTGTGACATGTGTCTGTCCATCAGTTGAAAAGTTAGGACTTTATATTTTTCTAAATATATCTATGAGAGGAATTATGTGTATTTGAATAATGTATATGAATATTTCATTGTATACTGCGTTGGTGGGAGAGAGTGCTGTGACTTTGTATTGTTATGAGCATGTTTGCACAGCCTACCACAACTTGTACCTTTGCAGACCTGGTGAAAATGAATCATGACCATCAATAAAATATACTTAAATTTGTCTCTGACTGAGTTTTTTTAAAGAACACATCAGATTTGAGTTTGTTGTTCTTGTAGACAAACATGCTTTCTGGAGAATTACAAAGGTCAAGGGTACACATCTCCCTTGGATCAGCCCCAAACTTATTAGTCTGTTTAGGCAGAGTGACAAAACATGGTCAACATGCCTTCAGACGAGGGATGGTGCCGATTGGGAAATATAAAGGCAGTTGAGAAATTTGAGCAAGATAAAAACTTGTAATGCCAAATCAAACCACTATAGAGAATGTCTCACTGGGGATTTTAAAAATCCTAAGAAATTCTGGGAAAAAATCCAAACCATTATTAATACATCAGATTAATAAGAGTAAGAATAAGAGTGGCCAATATAACACTTCATGACTCTTAATCTACTGCCCAAGCTAATCAGCATTTCTCCTCCGTCAGTTCCACCTTACCTTACCTATCTCTCAACCTTGCTCTTATTTGACTGCACGTTTCTTTGGTAATACATCACCTTGCTGCAGTTCTTTTTCTTTTAGGACAATTTTACCAACTGAAGTTCAGAATGCCATTAATGATCTAAATGTAAATAAGAGGATTCTGGACTTGATAGAACAGAAAACAGTTTTATTAAACTAGCTTTCCATATTTGTATGTATCCACATCCTGATTTATTTAATCTTTCTTTGTCTACATGTGAGTTACCAGCAATCTTGAAATGTGCACCCAAGAGCAGAGCTTGTAAGCGTAAGGTTCCAGCAGATTGGAATAATTGATCTGCTGAAATAAGATCAATTTTACTACTTCTGTCTGCGCACTTTGAGATTAACTGCCATTGTTATTAATTGTGCAGTCAATCCTTATGTCTATACCTAATGTTTATGTTTGACTGTAGTTAGAAATTCACTTACACTCTACTGTTTACTTTTTTCATTATTATTGGCCATCTTGCCATTTGAGGGATTAAATGTATTAATGAACATATGCCTGTGTTGCTGTTGTAGTTTTTTTGTTTGTTTTTTGCTTTGTATATGTATGTTTTCATTTTGCTAATTGTATTTTTTTTTTTAACTCCTCTGTTGTTATGTAATGATTGTTTTTTAACACTTCATTTTAAGCTTCTTGTAAATTTTCACTACATCCAACCAATAAGTAAAAAATTACCTTATGTCAACATTCAGGCTAAAATCAATCAGAAAAATCACTGGTGAAATAATGAGTACATAAGTTACATAACTAGTCTATTCAAAGCTAATTGGCTGCTAGTCCATTCTCAAAACAAAATGTTCATCATCAACATCTGGAATTTTGTTTTGCATTTATATGCTAAATTTCACTCATGTTTTTATCCAGAGTGATTTGCTTTTACTTTTCTATTTTTACAAAATCAATTTTTATATTAAACCATTTTTTGGACATGTTTTTGGAAACTCTGTGGAACCTCTGGGGACCACGATAATGGTCATGGTTAAAACGAACAGCAGCCTGATGTGTAAAAGTCCAATGTTTTGATGACTGATTCTGTTCTTTTTTTGAGGGAGGACAGTCTCAGTTTAGTATATACATTAAGTTGGATATGAAAAACAATCAAATAAAACAGAAGATTTAATGAAGGCGAAAACATAAAGAACGGAAGTATAAAAATTACATTGCAGTGCGAGATATGAACACTATTAACAGAGGGAAGTGGCAAACAGTATAGTTTACATAGCGCTTTAGATCATAGCCCACAACAAACAGACTAATTCTTCCCAACTGACAAGGTCATTTTTTTGTGATAAACGTGCACAAATACATCACCTACAGATACATAAATGTATGTACAACGGAACAAGATGTGACGTTAAAATAGGTGGTAACAATCTGGGAACATAAAACATGTTTTATACTGTATCTATTTAAACCAACTATTCAATCAGTGTGGGGTACAGTATGACTTACTTGTGTATGGACGGAACAACGTGGGTTTACAAAAGATACAAATTTTACTGTACCTTGTGGGCCGTAATCTAAAGCGTTACCAAAGTTTTAACCCTGGATTTAAGAAAGCTGAGAGTATTGCAGACACTGCATGTGGTTCCCAAAAATGAATGCTGCTTCACCTGGGGGAAGGTCTGGAGGGTTCAGAACATAACAGCAGATCAGAAATGTATTTTGGCCCTGAACCATTACGTGCTTTATAAACCAGTCATATTTTAAGAGCAGTTCTTTGATACACATGAAGCCGGTGCAAAGATCTGAAAACTGGTGTGAAGTGTTCCACTTTGCTGTGTAAGAGAGGACTTAGGCATCAGAAACTAAGGAGAATGGATTACATTTCTATGTATTATTTTTCTCAATCTGTTTGTGCAGAGGAATCCAGGTTTTAAATGTGTTTTGTTTTGTTTTATCTCCTCAGCCAGAGGTGAACTTGACCCAGATAACCCAACATAGCTCATATCTCCTGCCTGCAGGTAGTCAGTGCAGATACTCTGCTTGGCAGTCCCACTGTTTCAGGAACAAGAGATAATTAAATGGAACGAGATGTAAATATTTTAATCAATGATTAATGGCTTTCTGTTCGCTGCTTGACGCTGCAGGCGAGACTCCAGCTAAGGCTCCAGTGGGAGGTTCATGCAGGGAGGAAAACTGTCATTTTTCAACTCCATACAAACATGTATTCAAGGCGTACATTGTATCATCAAAGACAACTTTATTACATCTGCTTTCTGAGTGCAGGCAATTTTTTATATTTTTGTCTTGCTTTCACAGGTTACTATAATGGTTGAGTTGCCTAAAGGATTCAATATAATATTCAGGAAAACAATTTGACTGCCTGGCTCGAGGAACAGGAATAGGTGAAGCAGGTAAACACCATGAGAGTCTGAAAATAGACATTCTCCAGTGACTGTCTCCATCATGCACAGCCTGTTCGACAGGACACTGACTTGTCACCATGGCGACACATTTTCCCAGTGCTAGATATTGTCATTTCCCAAGAGTGCAGGCAACATTGGGCTCATCAACACACCTGGACAAGCTCTACCCTTAAAAACACACAGAGGCTAATAACAGGTTGACTTTGAGAACCATTAGAAGCTAAAACAAGACATGACACATTTTCAGCTACTTAGGCTTATAGATGCAATAACATTTATCATTTAATCATGTGTGCATTCACACACACACACACACACACACACACACACACACACACACACACACACACACACACACACACACACTCACACACACAGAAACACACACACACACACACATCTATCTCTAGCAAATTGTTTTTGCATCACCTACTTCAGCTACTGTCTTTCATCAACTTTGGCTCCAGTAGCAGCAGGCAGCTGTTTCCAGAAAAATAAACCCACTGTATATTACCTGCCCCACCAACAAATGTCAGAAAGGCTTGGTAACATTGTGCAGAATTCAGCCCTTTGTTAAAGACCAAAACATGAGAGTAAAGGAAAGTAAATATTGGACTTTAATATTGGCCTCCAGAAACACAATTTCAAACTAATGCTAATACTGTTCTGTATCTGCTGAATGTGTAAGTCATGTAAATAAAAAGGCAACATGTTAGCATATTAACTTTATACGATGAATGTTCTGTTTAAAGCTTCTTCCACTGCCCTTAAGTGTTAATAAAAAACACGTAATGCAGCTAATAAAAAAACCTTGAAGGAGGTGAATTAACTTCATAAACACTGTAAATACACCCAGAAATTCCCTCCTTTGTGGATCGAGTTTCCTCAGTTATTATAGAGATGGACTTCATGCTCTCCGGAAGACTGTAATATGTAGGTAACAAACAAAGCTAGGAGATGGAGCTTGAGTTAAGATTTTTTGACTGCAGTTTATTGGAGAATTCATTGCTGGACAAATCACTTTACAACTTCCCTCTCATTCACAACCTCAAAGATATACACCAATGGGGCTGGAGCTGCCGTGCAAGGCGATGGTTTTCCAAACAAGAGTAACATGGGGTTTACTGTCTCTCTCAAGTACACTCCAATGTGTGAACAGGAGGAGCAAGGGATTTTCAAACCGCCAACCGTGAGATTAAAGAATGACCCACTCTACCTTCTGAAATTTTCTTGGGGCCAAACGTCTACAGTCATGCTTGCGGTACTTTAAGGCTTTAGGCACAGGGGCACTTTGATGTTCACAATGACAATGCCAACTTGCGGATCCTAAGCAGGTATAATCTTCACCACGAGGAACCTAAATGTTTGGACCAACTTTGATCAAAATTTGATCAGCAATCCATCCAACAATTGTCAAGAGATTTCATTCAAAACCGCAAATTTCAACGCTGGGGAAAAAGTCAACGGGTCAACAATGTCATGATTCATTCTCTGGGGCTCATGAATGTCTTTACTAAATTTGAAGTCAATCCATCCAAGTTGTTGAGATACATTTCTATTAAAATGTGTGCATGCAGTATAGAACTATCCAGCTTACAGAATTTAATAGCAGGTCAATTCTAGCAAACATCGTCCATATGTCAAATAATTAGAATACAATTCCTGAAATATAAGAACCCTGCAGCTTACTGTTCAAAATGCTTTTTTTGTAAATTTGCCCCAAAAAATCCCATAATTCTTTCAGTCAAACAAACCCAGAGCACGGCTAAGATAACCGGCAGATGCAGTACAACACAAATAACAACTCTGTGACACTTAAACCCTCGATTTTTAGGCATTGGTGAATCTGTGCAGCTCTCAATCATCAGAAAGCTCGAGAGGAGGCCTGAAGAATTTTCCAATTAGGCAGCCTGAGCTCGTCTCAAAGCTGCAGATGAGATGCACAGCCACATCGCTGCAACTTGACATTCCTGTCAGCCACTTGTGTGAACTTCCATCTCTCTGCGGTCCATGCACCAGAGGTTTCATGACAGAGTGGTGACAGCAGAGTCACAGATGCTGTGGCTGGGAATATCATCGTTGGCTTGAGAATAGCCATGTCCTGCCGTCTGCAAGACATAAATCTTCAGAGTAATGAGAAAGGGGAGGCCAAGAATTAGATTTGTGTGTGTGTTTGTGTGTGTGTGTGTGTGTGTGTGTGTGTCCATTTTTGTACACCATTTTGTGACTTGGAGCCAGGTTGTTGTTGTTGTTGTAACAATGTAACTGTAACAATGGTCAACATGCACTAGTATATGAGTCAAATTCAGATTTTAATCTGGATGAAAATGCTACAGTACCTCAGGTGACATGCAATTTTTCAAAGAAGTACAACATGGGAATACTTTGCCAGAGAGCCTACTGTATTAAATCACATGAACAATTCCTCATTCTCATCATTATCCATTCTCCAGAAAATGAATTCTAAGGCAATAAAGTAAAATTATGACAAAACACCTGCAAAACCTATGACATTCCCATCAGCCTCAGCTGTACTTTGTGTCTGGTACAGTAAACGTTACAACAGGAAGATTTGGTAAGTGGAAGAAAATAGATGAAAAAATATCTTAAGTGGCTCTGTCAAAACAAAAACTATGAGTGCAGGTGCTTTTCATTTGAGATTATGCAGTAAATACCTGATCACAAAAGTGCACACACATCACAGCATAGCTTAGGTGTGAAGCAGTGTCATGTTTTCTAATCTGGGGTTGACTAATCCACCTTTGTTCCTGATCCAGGTAGAGACAAAAGGTCTCCTCGGCTATGGTCAGTGAATTGAGCAATTGACTATGGATGGTTCATGTTAACCCTGCTGTCTTTGGCCGCAGGGTGGTGGGCTCTGGAGAATATGTGCACCACCATCATGTTTCTCTCCACTCTGGCTCTAATACTGCGCCGGCATTTCATCAGCCGAGAAAAAATGTAAGTTGTTTTTTTTGTAAACCTTGATCCAAGCAGGGCAGGGTTTTGCTACTCATTGATGCCCCTTTTTGCTACTGCCATAATGTAAGTTAATTCAGTTTCATATAATTAAACTACATCTAAAATTAACACTTTATAAAAGACATTTGAAGACTGGAGACTTGACTCGGACTGCCTGAATACATGAAATACTTCAAAATTCATTTAAAAAAGTAAAATCTGTGAAATAAACGCGGAGCTTTCCTGAGTATGTTGTTTAACAGGTCATGCTTCCATTCACTGTGAAAATATGTTCTGTAGGTGTAATTTAGATTAATTATAATCAAATTCATCATTATAATTAAAGTTGTATCTCCTATACTGTACTAGCAGAGCTGTTGCCAGAATTTTAGAAATACAAGTCCAAACTCCCCTCGCAGAATCCCCAAACACACTGTAAACATTTTACATTCACAAACCACACCCAAAACACCAAATAAATGCTTTTAGGATTTAAAAATAAATCACAAAATCACTTTCTTTATTTATTACTTTAACTGTTCAAATACATTTATATTAAGTTGTATCCCTTTGCACTATGCTCTATTGCAAAGTATGTAATTGTGGAGATGAATTCTACTATTTCTGTTTTTTAAACAGTCCTATTTAATATTATTATTAAATATTGAAAAAAACCTAGACCCATGTAATCATAGAATGTAAACTCTTCTTTATATCACTATAAATTTACAGAAATATTTTTGTGTATCGATTCGTGAAAAGAATTTGGGTTTTCTAGATCAAAAACTCTTCATGATTAAAATAAAACAAAATAAAGTCTACACTCTGTCTTAACTAGGTCTTCTCTAATCTTCTACAGTAATTTGATAGGTAGTGTTTAAAACAACAATACATCTTCTGTCTAGTCCAGTTTTTAACCACTCAGTAACTGGAGGATCAGGTTGAAAGCTTTATGTTTAACTCTTTAATTTACCTTTAAACACAGCAAAATGGTTTTAATTTCTTCCATGTATGTGCATGCATCTTCATAATGTCTGAGAATAAATTGCTTCAGATGTCATCATCCTCAGGTTGTCAAATATTGATCTCTCTACATAATTATGTTTAATGAGGTGCGGCGTCTCAGTTGGAGTTGTATCATGGTAGAGCATGGCAAAGGAGAGACCACCACATGAGTCATTTTCCAAGATCTCTTCTTGCCTTTGATACTCAGTCCCCCAGGGTCTGTCCTTGGATCTTTAGCTCTTTACAATGTGAATAACACCACAGTTTAGGGCTTGAATTGATTCCAAGGTTGTGTGCTAGGAAAACAAGCTGATTACTGTGAAATCTTTTTGTCTTTCTGGGTTAGCCAGCCTCATATTGAGCTGGATGCTATTCTTAGCTGACTAGAAACTGGTAAATACTGATTGCAAATGCCAAGATCATTATGTTGAGAGCTGTCGTAACAGTGGCAACAAAGGTGAGGCTGAACCAACACTTTTGGTTTGCCCTTGACTGTCAATCACATTTACGACACACAATGTTATAAATACAATGAAATGTTGCATGATAATGCCCATAATATGACATTTCAGAGGGAGTTTAATACAAAACTGTGACAGTAAATAGCTTTGGGATTGAACAAACTGTATGTGGTGGATTTTTCTCAGGAGCTCTTTTTTCTCACAAAGAGATCCAAACATCCAGATCCCACCTCATTTACTTAATTACACAGGTGCATCCAGTAATTAGCATTCTTTCATTTGGACAGTGAACTAACATTTGACAAATCATTATACTGAATCTGCATGCTGAAAGGTCGAGACATTAATGCAGCATTAAGAAAATGTCCTTGAAAACAAAGGCTGGTATTCTTTGACGAGAAGAAAAATGGAAAAGGGTTTCCATTTTAATGTCATCGTGCTAACATTTTCAATGCTAACATGCTTATGTTTAGCAAGTATAATGTTTTTCATGTTCAGTATCTTAGCTAAGTTTTTAAGCATGCTAACATTAGCCAATTAGCACTAAACACATAGAACAGCTGAGGCTCATGGGAATGTCAAAAATCACCAAAAGTTCTCAGGATTTTATTCAGTATTTTATGGCAAAACATCCAACAGTTTTTAAGATATTACAGTCTGAACCAAAGGGCCCATCCTGCTAGCATGGCTCAAATTAAAGTTTTCAGTGTTCCCTGATGACCAAACTATATTTTTGAGACACTTTCTAAACATATGTCTAATAGCTTTGCCGTTTTTTAACTGTAGTATCTTGTTACATTGTACATAAAGTAAAAGTTGTTAGCAAGGCTCTACTTTCTAAACAATAATGTTACAGTGATTAAAAAATCTAATTAGATGTTATGGTAATTTTTACATTTCTGCAAGTTGTTTTGGAATTTAAACCAATGGTTACTGTGGAAGTGGAAAAAGACTATTCTAACAATGTGTTTTGGAAAATGTTAAGCCACACACTCAAAAATAACTTCTTGTTTCTCTTCCTGATAGGATAAAAAGACATCCTCAAAGAATACAGTTTGTTTTGTGTGTGCCAAATGAGTAACATGCACACTAGCCGCATTGATTGTTGGGCCAGAAAGTAATAATACAGAAAGAAAACAGGGTCTGCATTTTTATTCAAATCATTAAAAGGCCTTTTAAAGAGTTTTAAAAATGAGATACAGACAAAACACACACTGACCAACATTGCCTATGTGACACATAACTACACTCTCTCTGTTTGGCAGCAGATCACTTTCGCTTACTTGCGATGGTAAGAGTTATCCCGCCGTCATCCCTTCTCTCGTCCACTTCACTCTAGTGTTTCTCATCATTCTCTCCTTCATCTAATTAATTATAACATAGGATGTAACAAACAGTTCTGCTCACTGTGACCTCCACCGACCTCCATCTCTTCCTCTTCTCAGCTTTCCAAAAGACTCAGGGGAGAATGAGGCGCCCTGTGGGCAGAGCAGCAACGGTTTAGAGAAGTGAAGCTCAGTGTGTTGCACGGCATCCACCTCAGGTAAACAAAGATAAATATGGTGTTTTCTTATGTCACCAATACCTTCCATGGCCAGGTCACTTTTACTGTTTTGTAGGAATATGGGATATCACAATCAACCCACAGCGTTTTTAAATCAGAATTAAAGTCTGACAGTGCCAACAGTTTAATCACTGTTATACTGAATAACTGCTTCTGAATTAAACAATGTAGTCAATGCCTTCAAATATAGATTTTCCTTGTTTTCCAAGGAGGCAGAATGTTTGTTTAATCTTCGGTCGGCAATTTGTAAAGGAAGAATCTAAATACATCAAGCTGTTGATGAAGCTAATTACAGCAGTCTTTCCTCGTTGTCTTAGGGGCAGAAAATTAGATAGGCCTATTGTTATTATTATTTAATTCTGTGCAACAACAAAATACTGTGTCTGTACAGTTCACACAGTAACGTTGGTCCAATGGGTGGATACAATGTCTTCACACTGACTTTTATGTATAGGTATAAATCCTCTAATTGAGTTTTTGTTTAGTTCATAATAGGAAACTGGATTTGAATTGGAAAGCATTGTAAAGTGTGTCTGTTATTTTGTCCACCCACATTCTATATTCTATAGTATGTCAACGTTTAAAATATTTGGTATGACTTTAATAAAATACCAGTCTACACATCAATAACAAGAGCATAGCTGAGGATCATGTAGCTCATGTAACACTGAAACCACACTAAGTCTACATAAAACATGAGTGTGTCTCATGAGGCAGCTTCCCTCAGAGAGATCAGACTCAGTAGGTACATGTTTAACAGGAGAGATCTGTATTCTTCTGACTGCCACACATGGCCAAACCATTGTCCACTCACACTGGCATCCTCTAAGATTTATAACACAATCTTAGCTGAAACGTTTCCCATATGTAAGAATCACACCAATGAAAGGTAATCTAGCATTTAAAGATGTGTCTTTTGTCAGCTATTACTGGACTGATAATGGGACTGTAGTGTAGCTGCAGCAGCTGCACCGATACCCTGTATCTTACTAGCACAATAGTTTTACCACCCGCTCTGTGTTGAAGAGTATCAGTTTTTAGGCTCAAGTAACATTGTAGGAAACTGTTTTGGACGCTTTAGGGGGCAGATCTGGTCAGCACAGTAACCCAGGCGTTCGAGTCACACTGTGCGAAGGCGACATCATGGCTAGCAGGGCAACTGACGCATGTTTGCCAGAGCACTGGACGGATGTGCAGGACTGGAGCATAGAGAAGAGACAAAACCACAAAGTAAGACCGTCTCTGACCTCTGAAACACTTCTGTCCTACTCTCTCACACAGCACCCTGAACATGATGTACCCCGGTTTCAAGGAATAGGCTTTCTTACAGCTTTTGCAAATTTAACTTTAAACAGACTAAACTCAGAGCTGCATGTTTTCTCCCAGTTCAGTCAATACTACATCATTTAGACTAGTCTGTTGTGGATTCTTTGTAAAATGCCTCCGGATGTTGTCCAGCAGGTGAATCAAAGTCCGTGCTCCTTTACTTATCACCCAACTTTATTGCATAAAATCATGTGTCATGTGAGTTAAGAAATTTAAAAAAGTTTTTGATCAGCACATTATGCATTGAGCTTGTTAGTGTTATACATTTACTTATATTGTGTGACCCTCTATATGTATGTGTGGGACATCATGTGGTGATTGCATTTCTGATTGTCCTTAATACAAATACACAATCTATACGTTAAAAGAGTTTGACACCAGTAGTTCTCCCTGTAGGCCAGGTGATCTGCATCTTCTTATTGCTTTTTGATAGAGTTAATGTTAAACGGATATACAAATCTGTAATAATTAATGTATTAATTTGCTTCTTAACGAAGTAATTAACGCAGATGCATTACATAACAGTCATTACGAAGTACCATTACCCTGTACTGTGCTCAAAGTAATTATAACAGAAAGGACAAACCTGCCTGTTGGCAGAAAGCCGTCTCGAGCTGGTTGTGAATTTTTCCTTTATCTGGCAAGTAAACATCCAAAACAAACTTTCTATCCATGCGAGTGCCTGACAGACAGCTGTCATGTTATTCATTAGATGATGGTTTTCCAAATAAATACAAAGCCATCTTTGCCATTACTAATTTTGTTTGTTTTTCATGTGCACTAAAACAAAAACAATTTAAATTTGCTGAATTTCAATGAAGATCTCTGCTAATCTGCTAGGACTGTGTGTGTGTGTGTGTGTGTGTGTGTGTGTGTTTGTGTGTGTGTGTGTGTGTGTGTGTGTGTGTGTGTTTTACAGCCTTTGTATAAATGAAAATGGCTTTTACCTGTAATTTTGCATTTTTCTTTCAGATTTGGTGAATAAGCTTATATTTAATATATTATAAATATTTTAGACATTAGATCTTATGGACATTAGAGTTGCCATGATCCTTGGCAACTAGACTAAACAACCTTTCTGTTAAAAGTCCAGTAAAAGGGAGCACTTCATGTAGCTTGCTTAATATTACATCGACTAAAATGTGAGAGGTGGGTCTGCTTTGATCAAAAAGTGCAAGATCCAATTCCGCTTTGCAACATCTCTTTCTTAATGATGAAATACTTCACATTGCTTTCTTGCTCTCCTTTCCCCACAGATGTGGGTTGCAGATGTGGAAGGTGTCCTCAGGTCCATGATGAGACAGCTGGTGAGTCTTTGTCATTTTTAAAATAATAATATTATGACTGGATAGATAAGTCAATTATCTACAAACTGGATATGATGATTCTGAAGGATACTTGCGTTTTTGAAAGTAGTTGTTTATTGCTCATTGTTGCCAGTGAAGTGTCTGAAAACTAACTTTCCCTCTCCTGTTCCTAGAATGCTTCTCTGGAGAAATATCCTCATTTTAAAAGTGGAAACACCCCAGAATGTCATCCTCCATCTTCTTTAAACCACATCAGGTCCCTCTACAATCAACCAGCTAATCCGTAGAGGCGGCTTTAGATGTTTTTAAACTATTTGAAGGCAGAACTCAATAGGTTTTAAACTATTGATTGTTATAAACGTTTACTTGTTTATTATTCCAGCATGATGGGGACACCAAAGATTAGCTGCCATACAGCGTTGTGTCTTTGTGCCATGAGCCCTAAAATTGTAGCATAAAGTATAGTTGTTTAAACCCAGTTTTCTTGGTAAACCTCACCACTTGGATTGGTCATGCAAGGATCCCTTACCCTAAGCTGTTTATTAATTTCACACCCGATTGTCTCAATCCACTGTCCCATGAGCAACGAAAAGAAGTTTCCAATTTGAGGTTATCCTGGAACGACTGCTAACTTTTTGATCATTACTCTGCTGACCTGACCAGAAATAAACCAGTATTTTCCTTGATGTACACGGCCTGCTGCATCTTTTTATGACGGTGGAAATCCACATCCAAGCTATCAGGGTAATACTTTAGCAACATTTTACATTTTACTCTCTGCATGGTGATTCTCAAGCGTTTCAAATGATGCCTAAATCATATACAATGGCGATTGAGCCCTCTGGAAGTACAGATGTTTTTCATCTTTTTATGAGCTGGACAATATCCTGTGCCAACAAATTAGATCTTATTTTTTCCTCTGTGATTAAATAAATAATTGAATCCTTGTTGATATGAAGGTAGCTTTCCTGTTTGGCTATCAGTGTTTACTCAATTTATGTTCCACTGGGACCAACAGGCCACAAAGTTATTTTTGAAAAGGGACCTAAACCACCACTGTGACAGGGATACAGCAGACTGTTATGCATCTACTCTATTAAAAACTCTATTATCGTAAATGACTCTGTTTGCCATTGTAACAACTGTGTACCAAATCCCTGTAGTGATGATAAACTACTTGGGGAACTAATGTCCCTAATATGTCCCCATAAACATGAACGCCCCTGCCAAGCGTGCACTCTGAATCCGCCTGTGTAATCAAGGCAGTATAGGACACAGATATCTGCCGATAGTGGCGGCAGCACTTCCATATCTCCCTGTGCCTCCTGCCCTGATGAGCCTTTCTGACTCAAATTACAAGGTGAAAGCAGGGCTTTTGTAGAGCAGCTTGTGTAATGAGTGTGGTCTTCCTGCGCACTCTGGCAGACCATGGGAGTTAATCTAATGATGGGGAGAGAGCCATGATTCCTAATGGCCTCAGAGAGAGAGACACAGAGGGAGAGAGAGAGAGAGAGAGAGAGAGAGAAAGAGAGAAAGAGAGAGAGAGCAAGAGAGAGAGAGAGAGAGATGGAGACACTAATACGTAGTCCTCTTTCTTTCCCAATTACTGGGGCAACACACTTGTACTGCAGACTTAATCATATCTTTACTAGACCTTCAATAGATTTAATATAGAAAAAAACACTAAGCAAGGACTGGGAAGTATCAAAGGAGCAGAAGTGAACTTATTGGCTCTTGAGAAGCTGATTATAGTTGTGTTGTTTACTGTTTTCAGTAAAAGAAAGGAGGACATTCAGACATCAAGTCAATATTGTGACCTGTTTGGAAGCCATGTATCATGACTCACAGTACCCTACAGGCTTTGTTTAATGTATGTGTACATGTTATTATACCATAAAGCACGGGTCAGAAAAACTGGAAAAACTTTTTTATTTATTTATACATTTATAAAGCTGTTTGTCCTAGGTTTGTATCTGAGGAAAGATGTCATTTTGCCCCCCAAAAATAACAATGTATTTTCTGTGTTGCACCAAAAGATTGGATAATTAATTGGTACAATTGACATGAGTGGTCTGCTTCAAATATGGTTGTATAAAAGTAAAAATGTTGTTGACTTAAAAACAAGACTAAGAGTCTATGCTAATAGCTTTGTGAGGCTGTACTTAAAAATGCCAACCTCAGCATAATAACATGCTGATGTTAAGCAAGTGCAATTGTTACCTTGTTATCTCAGTTTAGCATATTTGCAGGCTAACATTTACTAATTAGCCCTAAAAACTTAGTACAGCTGAGGCTGATAAGGATGTTAGTGTTTTAGGTATTTGATCATTAACCAAAGTATAAATTTAAATTTTGACCTGATGATGGTGCTAGTTAAAAGTCCACCCGCCA
Source organism: Etheostoma cragini (assembly GCF_013103735.1). Lineage (NCBI taxonomy): Eukaryota > Metazoa > Chordata > Actinopteri > Perciformes > Percidae > Etheostoma > Etheostoma cragini. The sequence continues at coordinate 19,744,392 of NC_048408.1, forward strand.
GGCGCCCAGATGGCTCAGTTGGTAGAGCGGGTGCTCATGTGTAGAGGTTTGCTCCTCAACGCAGCGGGCCAGGATACAACTCTGACCACTGGCTCTTTGCTGCATGTTATTGCCCATTTAAAAAATGCCCCAAAAATAAAGTTCAAATAAAAAAAATGTCAGCCAGTAACCAAATGTATTAAACTACTTTGTGAGGCGGACATAGATGTTTGAACCATATATCACACCAACAAATTCCATGGTTGGTGAGATATTTTACAAAAAACAACAACTAAATTAATTTCCCCTTGCAGGATTAATGAAGTATATCTTAATCTTTATCATGTCAACCTCAGGGTGGTGCTAGAGGAAAAGCCAAGGAATCACCAAAGTTAGTGGGTTTAAGTCATCTGCGAACCATGAATGTCTGAACAGAATTTCATGGTAATCCATCTAATAGTTGTTGAGATATTTCAGACTGGACCACAACGGTGGACTGACCAACAGAGCTTTAGCGGAGGACCTCAGCTTGTGACACTAACACAGAACATCTTATAATGGTATTAAACATATACTGGTGTACTGTAAGGTGTTGCTGTGTATGCAATTAGACCCTAATGCTGTACATATAGTTTAATTTAGATGATGTGATATCCAGTAATTCAATGTTGTCTTCACATATGTACACATGTGTCATGAATGAATAGTGATATATCATCTATATATGTACCTTCAGCTTCACTGGAAGAAGACCATTTGTGGTCACAACGTTGTTAAGTCCAGGTAGAACAAAAGAAGTATGGCAATATTGCCATCTTGCTTGCAATATTGGGGTATTTTCTTTGTTTGTTTTTGTCCAAGTAACACTTCTCTTGTTCTCTGTTGCCCGAAATGCCTGCAAACAGATGTGTTTCTGTGGTAACTCACACAGTGATGAGAACACCTAATAATCAGCAGCAGGTTGATACAGCAGCCTCCTGCAGTGAGAGCAAAAGTCTGATAAGATGCCACTCAAAGGCAATTAGCACGAAGCAGCAACAATAGCCCTACTCGAAACTCTTAACAAAACCCTCACACACACACACACACACACACACACACACACACACACACACAGATGAAAACGCATACGCTCTCTTTCTCTTTCTTTCTCTGTTATTTTATATGTGGCAGTTTTTGTCAGGGGCCTTGAACGGGTTGGAGAGGTTGTGAGAATAGCAAGGTGTCCCCTCAGCCGGCATGATATGCTCGTTCTCTTTAGGGTTCCACTTTAGGAAATGAGCAGCGACATACAGAGAGCCGACCCTGTGGTTGACACTGTGATGGAGGAAATGAGACGATGGAGAACAATGGTGAGCAGCCTGGTAGTAGTCATTGCCATGCTAATATTGTAAAGGGTCTAAAAACATCAGACACACAAGCTGCAAATCTTTATTTTGACCAAAGCCTGTATGTAGCACCCTGCTAAATTTGTTATATATAATTACTATTGCATAAATATATAGAAAAACATAGTTGGTAAGATGTTGAAGTGTCCTCCGCTGTAAGTAGCCCATGAACATCTCTGCTTTTCTTCTCTATTGGGTGACAATTTTTGTTACTAGCCTGTCAGTGGCAATCAGAGAGGAGTCTTGTAAGCTACCAGTTTTTTTTGAGGGGGCTGTACAGAGCAAGACACAGATTGAGAGTGAGTGGCACTCATAGACAGTTAAAGAAATGGACCAACAGTTCCCGTTGTTCTGGATGGAGACCAGTGAAGGATATTAGAAGCAATTTTCCGGTGATGGCCGAGCGTTACTGCGCAGCCTCCAACCAATTCTAGACAACGTAGATGTGACGTGGGCAACCTGTCTGAAAGTCTTCTGGTAGCTGTGCCAAGAGAAATCTCAACCGTTCCCAATCTTGCACGGACGGAGAGTTTAGGTATATATTAGGAGATAACATAGGCACAGGCTCATTATTGCTAACGAAAATGCTAGTTAACATTAGTAATTAAACCTAAACAGCTAATGTAAGTTGAAACTGTCTGCGAGCTTCCCCTGACAATACAGTGATTAGTCAACTATGTGACGGTAAGGCACGTGGTTATGACTAAATCGTTAGCCTAGTTTTAGAAAAACGTCTGCTACGGATCCATAACTTGAGCTACACGGTAATGGAGTCTTTGTACTCCATTGGAGGTAGTGGAGTCACCCCCTTGGTGTCACAGTGAGTCAAGTGCAGATCTGAGTCGCGCATGCGTCACTTTGCGACAAGTAGCCTAAAAGATGGTAATGAAAAATATATCATGAATATATATAATGAAATGAAATGAAATAAAGTTTGTTCTCTGTTGACTACAAGCTAGCGATCAAACACAACAACGGCTGTCACTTGAATGGAGTTTTGAGTTACCGTTAGCAATCATACAATCACAGATAGCTAAAGCTTTTTTGAAATAACTTCCATCTTCTGTTATTGTTTGCAATGAGAAAAGTGTTTTATCTCATGGATTTCACAAACTTCAGTTTGACACGTTATGCCGTAAATCGTTTAACTGTGAGCATGAGCAACTGACATCTGCCCTCGACTAGAGCCGGCCTGACTCGCCTCACATCAGGTATGACACGTCACGCCGTAAAGCTGAGCATGTAGGACACTCATGTGAAAAGGGGGGCACAATAAACCAGAATGAATAGCTATAGATGTGGGGAGGGCCCGCAGAGGATTGCCCATACAGGGTCAAAATGTTGTGCCATGCCCCTGGCACACACTTCTAGTGGGTCATAAGTGAAGATTGGGAGGGATTACTTTAGTATCTGTCTACACATACAAAGTCCTACATATTATCTACCTTCAACATTGTCCAAACGATACCAAATATTAAATTGATGCCTTAATTTTGAAAGTGTACATGCAGAGATTCGACCGCTGCCTGCCAACAGGTCATGCAAGCTACAGCACACAAGACTGCTTCAGTGAACACACCCTCAGGACAAGGAGCGAGTAGGTCAGGTCAGGTCAGTATTGCCCACTGGCCACTATATTTAATGCAATTAATTGGTAATTGCAATTCAAGAGTAACATAGAGTCCCTCTGATCAAGTCAGGCAAGTTTGTTCGGTCATTTTGCAAGACTGCATATCAACCCCTGTGACACAGTGCTCATACCATCATGCTAATCAGCTGCCTCTGTTCAAATCCCCCACAACCACGCTCCAACAACCACGCCATGAAAATGGAGGTGACACAATAAACCACATCCAAATATAATGAGGAGTGATTCCCTCGCTGCAGAGGGAGAGTCCTGGGCTTTCCCCCTGACTGTTCTTTTTGGCATCTCCTCAGTTCAGCAAGTGACTCAGCCCTTTGGATGCTCCATGGCTACTGGGTGGCAGCTGAGTTGAATTAAAGATGGCCTAGTGGGCCCCCGAAGGTTCTTTTATTTCCCTGGTGTTGTCAGGGACAGGATGCTGGAGTTTCCTGATGATTGCAGGTGAAACCAACCTCTGAGAAGAGAGGTGCTCACTTAATAATGCCAATGACTCATGCATGAGGGATCAGTACATGAAAACATATGTCAAAATTGGCATGCTAAAAATTTCAGTATGTAACAAAACAACAATTAGTCAATTAATGGATTAGTTGATTGACAGATAAATAGTAAGCAACATGCTTGTCGATCGACCCACCAATCAATTCAGTTTTCAAGCTAAAGAACCAAACTTTTACTGGTTCCAGCACCTTGAATGTAGGCCCAAATATTTGCTCATTTTCTTAAAAACGTTAAAGTAAAAGAACAATACAGAAATGTCAACTTATGCACTGCGAAATTATGAATGTTCACTATTTTCTGATATCTATCTTAATATTATCCTTTTTTATTGGTGAAGAAAGACAACAACAGGTGATTTAACAGAGATAGACTGTAGTAACTTCCTGGAATCCTGACATCCTTGTGAATCGGCCCAAGAAATAGTCCTCCACGTATCTCCACTTAAAACAACAAATTGCTTTTGCACTTTGGTTTTGTATAGATTAAACAAATTAGATATCTTAAATTAGGAGCTTTTGAGCTGCTGGTAGGGTGGTTTTGTTACTGTTGGCCAGATCCAGGCTAGCTGTAGTAGGAGTGGAAAAGGACACAAAGCTGAAAAAAACATGTATAGATTACATTTATTTCAACCCCTCAACATCCAGTTTTAACCCTTTTATGTCAACAGTTTTATGGTTGAAAAAATCCACTGAACACTGACTGACAGTTTCTCACACTGTATATTCAGCTTTTTGTTAAACAAGTGGTTAAAACGGAAAATGACTATAGTTAACAATAATGACTTTGTGCATTAGAGAATAATGAAAGAATAAATAAACAAGCGTTTAACTAATTTCCCCACAATTCACTCTGACAGTTTCTGGTTTCTTAGATCTCCACTACTTCTCTGGGTATAAACAAGTTTATGCATGCAGCTCCTGTCGCCATTTGTTTGTGAAACAAATGACAGTACTTTAAAAAAAGAAAATCCCATTTTCAGTTTTTGGAGTAATAAAGGAAGGATTTTGCATGAAATGATACAAAATGATGATTCTCCACATAGCATCTAGGCAGCCATTTCTTGATTAGATTGAAATGATTCATTTCATAATAAGTGGCAGTATATTGTCATTGTTATTCGCATCATTTCAGAGCTCAAAACGTTTTATTGTTTGCCAGCGAGAGGCAGGTCTGTATCACTCTTACATAATTAAGCCAGCGCTTTGACAAAGGGAGGGGCATTTGAAGAAACAGAGCAGAATTAAGGGGTAAGTGAAGGAGAGCCAGTCAGACAGGCGGACCCTTTCTGCAAGCCATCAGTGCTAAGCGACCCAGACGAGGAATCTGTCATGATGAATGCCAATGCTAACTAAAGGCTGAGGTATATGGCATTCCTTCCTCCCACTCAGTTATCTGTCAGTGTGTGTGTGTGTGTGTGTGTGTGTGTGTGTGTGTGTGTGTGTGTGTGTGTGTGTGGGTGATGATAGGGCAAAGGCAGACTCAGTGTTTGTTATATAAGCAATAATTGAGGTAATGTATTGACCGTATTGATATGCACTGAGTTGACATCTGTGCTGCATTACCCTAATAACAGAAAATGGATGCTTATAAGTTATTAAGCTTGTGTCAATGGGCTCATGTTTGGAGATGAAACCAGATGGTGAGGAATGCCAGTTGATGGCAATTAGTTCTAACTGGGGCATGTGTAGTATGCAGTAAAACTATGGTTGTTTTCATTGCCCTTTTGAGATGAAACCTCTTAAAACTGTACAAGCACATATGGGCGACTGACTGTCTTAAATCCCATGAAAAACACCATATGCAGGGACGGCCCTCTTCCCCCTTCAAGGCCAGGCAGCAATAGAGCTCCCAGCTGGAGAACGGTGGAAGTGAGAATCTACTGTCTCTATTCATGGCTCCTCTCCCGCTCCTCAGCTGTGCCATTTTCAATCAATAGCTTTTAGAAAATCAGTATCTACCCTGCAGTTTGAAA
>NC_048408.1:19754876-19778545 GCF_013103735.1 Etheostoma cragini
CAAACTTATTTTAATTTGACACTTGTGATTATGAAGTCTGTAACCTAGGACTTCCCTCATTGTGCCACTAGGTGGAAGCAGACCGCTTCTTTTAACCGGGCAGAACTACTGTACAGCAAAGTTCAACGCAAACTGCAGCTGAGTAGAGATAAGTCATGTCAGCACAAGACACCCGCAACAACTCAGAGAAAACGGTTATGACTTTTAAAATAAAAGCGTGAATTGGTCCACTGATGGATTATGACAGTATATGTGGATTTAACTGATGGCTAAATTTTACCAGCTAGAAATGTACTATTAAAATAAAAGTACCTTCTCTTGTCATGGCCTACTAAAAAAGACAAAAACGTCTTTTACCTATATTTACCTAATGCACCTGCCACATCACAGGGTGATTAGATGAATGGAAAATATACGCATTATGGCCACGCTTAATGCTTTTCAAGTTCCCACTAATAGCGCCCATTGCACCAGCGAGGCTAGAATGACAACCATGCAAAGTGGACAACCTGTTATGGTATGGAATGGTAAAACATAAAAAAGGCACATTGGCTTTTTTTAAACATCAGGCTGTGGCAATACACCAAAAGATTGTCTTGAATACAGTCTCTCTTTTTATTTGGATAAACGTGTTAATTTACCTGTTTAATTAGATATTCTTAAAGCTTCAAAGCCTTCTCCACACCTTAATAATTTTTTGGGGGCAAAAAAAGTTGTCCCATTTCAATATTATAATAGGCTAATACTGTAAAAATACTGGAATCAATATGTACCTTTTTTAATTGCCGAAGATAAACTCCCTCCGGGTAGCTAAACCCTCCAAATTCTTAGAAAACCAGGACAAAGGACACGAGTTCACTGTCCCCATGTCAGTTGGTACGTAGGCCCATAGGTCTTATTTTGAAATGTTACCGGATGTTGTGTGTTTAATTCGGGTTCTCTTGACACCGTAACAATCAGCAGGCTGTCGGTTGCAGTTCTCCACTTTGCTCTGCTCGCACCATCCAGGCGAGTATGTGACGGAGCGGCCGCTGCTTTATCCCAGACCCCCCGCGTCTCAGTCTCCCTCGTCCACTGAGGATGGATCCGAGGAATGCTGACACTGGCATCAACTCAGTTTCGCTGTACGGGGAATTTACTGTCACTGGTAACCGAAAAGCCAGGTGTGCCGTGAGCTTGACCGAGAAGGACCTCATCGTCCAGAGGCTTCTTTTGGCTCCTGTCGGGCGAAACAAGGTGGTGCTCAGTCTGAAGGACTGCGTTGGTTGCAGGGCATACCGGGAAGATGACAACGCGGACCCGGCAGCATACTTGGCAGTCTACTTCTACACGCTCAAACGCCGCTGGATGAGTTCCGGGGTGTCGCGGCAGAGAGCGGAGCAGTGCTTTCGTCTTGCTTCGCTCCAGGACCCGTGCGCTAACCTGGAGGAGGCGGAGAAGTGGGCTCGCGCTGTTCGAGAACGCTCTGCATTGCAACAGTACCTAAGAGACGGTGAGTGTGCATTAGCAACAAAAAAGAAAAGTTTATTGTCAGGACTCCACGCACTACATGCACTGTAGCCTACAGTTGATTCTATAAGATGATTCAACTATGTGACTTGAGGCAACAATAGATACAAGTGCAATACATCACCTAAATATTGATAGGGAGCCGGGACAATTGAAACGCGGGACGGATGAAACATTCCAGTTTACTCCGAGGGAAATGATGATAGACAGACTTCCTTGGGTCAGAACATAGAGCATGTTAACCTCCTTCTATCGGCCAAATATTTTCCTGTTATTTCCTTTTATCACGGCGTTACAACCGATAAATAAGTTTCAAAGGTCAAAACTAAACTTCATTAGGAGTGTTTTTCATTTAAATGTTTGACTGCATGCTTATTCAATGGACCATTTAGTGTTTCCACAATCCCAGACGTTCATATTGCAGGCTTGTTTACATAGATTATAAAACAAAACAGACTGTAACGGCATATGTTTATGTCGGGACGGTTGAAACAGCTCAACTGTCCCCGACCTGGCTGTATTCCATGTATTTTAAGTAAATGCACAGCTATCTGTGTTTACACAATTATTTATGGAGGTGAGGTATGGAAAAGCAGTTTTAGAAAGAGGACCCACCAGGTAGGGGGGGGGGTCGAGTTTTCCCATGTTATCCTATGGAGACTGACGGGCTGTGGGGCGTTATTTGGATGTCCAGTGGTCTAACCCACGTAAAAACCTTGTGAAACAACATTTTCCACAATAGAAACATGATACAAATGGAAAACCTACTGTTCTAGCTATAACAATTTTCAAATCATCCACAGTAGGCTACATGGTATTGCAATAACTGCTCATACACGCTTCAGGATGACGGCAATTAGTTGTTAACAGACATCCAGGAAGACGTATGGCCCTGCGACAATCTAAAAAAACACCTTTTGGAAGTACCATCCATGATAGGCCTATATAGTAAAATATTAAAGTTGTGGGAAGTTTATATTGCTATGGCGTTTCATTCGTCCCCCCAGGAAGGACAGATGAAACATTACATATGTCCCACTTTCCTGTAATAATTCCTGAATGGTTTTGTTCAAAGCTGAAAATGCAACTGTATTTGACAGATGACACGTGTAGGTTACTACTGACAAAACTATTAGCTTTCAGTGTGATACGACCGCTTTGTACATTATGTTTAATTAAAAAGTGTTTCAACTGTCCAGGATCTCCCTACAAATCTGCACATAATAATGAAGTGAAATGAAAAAGACACTAAACCCTGAGTTTCTTCCACTCTCTGTGCAATGTATTGACCCTATGAAGTACCTAGCTTGTGCTACCTTGATTTTTTCTTGTATGTTGTACATAATACATATTTTTTTTAATGTGACAATAAAAAGTTTTTTTAAAAATATTAAAGCAACACTCGGGACCTTTGCCCGCTTTGGTCCCCCTACAGGTTGGAAGCGTAATTGTCTCATTGGAACTACAGAGCTGCTACCCAATCTCTCAAATTTGCATAGTACGGTTATAGCCGGTAGAGACCTGCAAAGCGACCGGCGAACGAGTTTGACGTAACAGTGTGACATTAGCTCTGGCTCTATGTGATATTTAGTGCTGGTTAACCTGTCCCATACATGTGAAAAGAGATTATATTGGTGTGATGTTTGATTTAGATCAAAATTGTAACATTTAACAGATCTGTGTCATTTAACTGAACATACCTTACGTCATTATGAATATAATTTTCAAATAAAAAATCATGTATATATCAGCATTCTTAGCCTCTGTAGCCGTGTTATTTTATGTAAATCCTTTAGTCATGCAATTAACAAGGTAATTCAAATGTATTTATTTAGAGTTTTTTTGTTACTACATCATAGACACGAAATTAATGAATATGATATTAATGATCTAAGATCAGAACTTTTTTACATAAAATGTACGAGAGCAGAACAGCTGTGGAATCATTCCAAAAGCATACAATAATAATCAGACCTTATCGAAGCTTTTTTTCTCATAGATAAAGTATAATTCATCACGGCATCTGAAATAATTCCAGTTATTTAAAGTATTTATGTTTTAAATGTGAGCAGTCTTCTCCATTACCATGAGGACCAACCTCATCCGTCTGTCTGCTACTCCAGTACCTAGAAGTGAATAAAAACTGCTCAGCCATAAGTTTAAACCCTTACAAAAATATTAGAAATGTGTACTGTTGACATTGTTATTTCAGAGCATGCTATTATGAGGCCCAACATAATAATGATTTTAACAGAAACACAGAAAGCTCAGGTGTTATAATATATGCTCCATATGACATCAGTACACAGTATAGTTCTGTCAATATAAAAAGCACTTAATCTTTGTTTCTTTAATTTGTTAATTTACTGTAATTCTGTTTAGACTCTTCATTCAGGGCCACATAAGGACATTAACAATGCATTGACAATGTATTAACAATGTTATATAAATTTCAAAGATTATGATCCCTTCCTTCCAAAAGATTATATATACCTAAAGGAAGAGCCACCCTTCTGACATTTCACAAATAAATGCTGAATACAATTTAGCTGCTTCAGTTTCAAGGTATTATGCTGGCTCTCTGTCAAGTTGTGACTGAACTAAGCCATTGTTAATGTTATTAGTAACATCTCTGCTTTTCTTACTATGGAAAATCAAAATGTAAGTTTAAATGCATTATTTCCCATTTGTCTGTTTTTATCTCCCTCTTACAATGTTCATATTGTGTATTCTCTTCTTCTGGTTTGCAGAAGTCAGTGTAGATTTGCTCTTAATTTTTTCTTACATTTCGGGAAAACTGAAGGTGCATTGCAAACAACCTGTACTGATATCCATCTTTTTAAAAGGTCTATTTTTCTACCACATTCAAAATTGTTTACATTTATTTCTGATGCAAATATTTACCACAGAGACCATTAATAAAACTGAAATATTTAAATCCTAATATTAATATGATGAATTTGTGATGGAAAGCCGTTTTTGTATTTCAGTTGCATTTACAAACCTTTTAAAAGAAGTATTTGACCTATTCCTCCAAATTAAGATACAAATTTGAAGGCATGATAATTTTTCCTGGTGTATTGTCATATCAGTTTGCCCCATAGCACTTTAAATCAGTAATATTATTTTCTATACAGAACCGGCTTATTCTTACTCTGTCAGCTCTACCTATTCCTTGTATCAATAAAACAAAAGGATTGGCCTGCTACAGAGTCACATTTGTTAACAAAATTCAAACAAAACCCTTTTGAAAAACACCTAAAAAACATGAGATTACTACTATTGATTTCACATCATGTCAAGACATGTGAAGAGGTGTCTCCTGTATAGAACTGTATAGAATCTTATCTCTCACAGGATGTCATTAAACCTACTCCTTATATGAATAAACAATAGGACTGGTGTGGTATGGAGAGTCACATTACAGTAACATTAGTCTGCAAACAATCCATTTTAACATAAAAGACACCTGAGAAACATGAGGTAGCATTACTGGTATTGAGTTCATGTATTGCCAAGAGGTTATAATTACTCCAGAGGGAAACAGTCTCTAATTAGAGATTTCTAAAGATAAGTTATCTCATCATTTGTCCTCCTCACGAAGCTGTCTCAGCTGTATGAAAGCTGTAATGAAATGTAAGAAAAAACATAAAATACAATTCTTTGCCAAACATAAACTTTTATCCTCCACCCAACCATGGTATCACTGGCATTGTGTGACCCAGATAGCATTCCCCCATTTGCACAAATGCATTTTTAACAAGACAAAATATGCTGCAATTCTACACTGCCTGTCATTGTCAGAAGAAGGAAAGAGCAGACCTTTAGCAACTCAAAACTGAATTATTGGCATTAAGTCCACTGCCTGGAGCTTAACCTGAGACCGTAATTTAACAAGTTTTCTACCTTGGGAAAGAGGACAAAACACAAATGTCTTCATGGCTTCACCTTCCCTGTAGTATTGTGATTCAACTGTACCTCCTCCCAGTTAATCCAGACTGAAAAACCCAGTTCTTTGCTTTGAAACACCTGCTGTTTCTGGTGCCATTTTTGCAGACACATTTTATTTCCTGCTTGTTTTTTACTAGCAGGGATGCAAAGTAGAGCATTGGAAACTAGAGCTGGAACAACTGATTGTTCACTAAGCTTAGGTACTGTTGCTACATCTGTCAAGCTTTCCGTTCTTGTACAGGCCATATGCAGTTTACAATTGAAGATTTACCCAGCAAAATTCGTTATAATATTTGAATCATAAGGTTTCTTTATTTCACACAGAAGTAAACAAATGCAGAATTCTCATTTCTACCTGTCCTGTTGTCCTGCGTGTCACTGAAATGTACATCTTGTAACACTACCCACAATCTTTTCCTAAACTGTCTCATTCTTGTGCCACATGTGTTACGTACGTACGCCCGTACCCAGAGCGTCAACAAGTGACACCAAGAGTCCCGGCCAAGCACGTCTAAATATGATGCTAAAGGAGACTTTTGCGTTATAACAAACACCAAAGGGACCTGACTGTCTTTGTTTGACGTTGTAAGTGGGGGGCTGTGTCTGACTATTCCTGTAATTTGACGACAATCCAACTTTCACGCCCACTGATTGGTTGATTGATTGATCAATGGATTCCCACACAAATGTGAGAAGGAAGCTGAGTTTTAACTTCTCTCTCTAGCTTTCTTTTTTATTCTTTACACAAATATTTCAACAGCACAATTAATCTGAAAATGTGCGGAGAAAATGTGGAGAAAAAATCCAAAGCCTGATGCAAAGACTTTCAACGGGCTGGTTATGGTTGCTAAGCTTTGATTGGACATTCGCTGGTAGGGGAATTGTGTAGCAAACATTCAGTAAATCAATAGGTCGATGAACAGGAAATTAATCACTAACAATTCTGAAAATCAATCACCTTTTTCAGGTAAAAACACCAAACATTTGCTGGTTCCAGACCCTCATATGTGATGATGTGCTGCTTTGTCTTAAAATATAGTACAATTAATATCTTAGGTGTTAGGTGGTTGAACAAACAATGTTTTACTATTATTTGATTGATTTAGCAAAGTAATTGGCAAAATAATCAACAATGAAAATAATTATTAGTTAAAGCGCTACTGAAAACCAGTTTGTGATGTATTTTTTGTGTCATTGAGTCAAACAGATCTATAAGGCCCGAGCAAAAATATTGGCAGCATGTGTACCTGCTAGGCTACCTGCTGAAGTTTCACATTTCAGAGCATTTTTGTAGTCAGAAACGTTAATTTCAAACATTGTTCAGACTGCAAGGGTCTTTGGTAGCTTAGGAATGTGACAGCTGGCTTTCTGTGTAAAAATCAGTCTGCAGTAAGTTACTCAATATACCAAAGGCCTTGTGAACCACACTTAATCATGTAAATGAGCTCTGCATCCAAACCATTAGTCTAAGTGAGGTCAGTTCCATCAATATTGGTGCAGTGTGTCATTAGCTTGACTTCTGTCAAGGACTTCTGTGTGTCCTCACAGAATTATTCAGAAAGCATTGGTTTCCCCCAGATCCATTTACCTCTGCCAGGTACATGGTTATACCAAAAAAGGCCAACTCTCTTCTTTTCGTCAATATTTGACCATTCTTGTATATATAATGTTCAAATAAAAACAGGTCTTTGGCATGTGCACATGCACAACACTGTAGGTGATTCTGTAAAACTGAATAGCAAAGGGAATGACTCCACTTCACTGTCAGAATCAATACAAGTTTGCATGACAATGAACATTTCCCCAAGCATCTTTTAAGACAACAAGCTGTCAGTTGGCCCTGGGGTGCCGTTGCACCCCCTTTGCTCAGTTCTTTTTTTTCTTCTTCATTTTTGGATATTTTAAGCAGTTGTTAAGAGAGCTGTCTGACAGGTCACAGACCACATGTAATTCTGGTGCAAAGCAAGGGAAGATTTTTACAACACCATTGTCAATTTGTATTCCGAGCCGGACGGATGAATTAGTTCGAACATGGTTTACTTTTAGTTTTCTATAATGATTTCAACCTGTTGAATGATATTGTGTTTTAGCATCGACATTGCAATGTGCGCATTTGTGTCAGTCACATTGCAGGACGTTGCGATGTTGATGCTAATCCTTTCTCGCTGCTTGATGTAAAATTTAACTTTCACCGTTCTCCTTTTACATGATTATTACCGGCCGACCCTTCCCTTTTAAGACGGGTAGCCATGTGGCAAACGTGTGTACCTGATGTTAGTCTAACATGGTTTGTTACGGGAAGGGAGGCTTTTCGTCTGTAGAATCATACTGTAGGCAGCAGCTGGCGCTGACTTAGCGATGCGCATAGTTTTTGATGGGTAGTCCGTGAAGCTACAGTAGTCAGTGTTTTATGTTTGCTGCAAAAACAAACTAAATCACCTGATTAATGTAACATAATCACAATGTCTACTGGCCATTTTCCCCCGCAGAAAGCTGCTACCATCCAGGCGACAGCAAATACAGTTAGCCTAAAGAAACAAGGGGTCTGTCCGTCCCAACTAACGTTACAGTTTGGAGCCACGATGTTGGAAACATAACACTAATCTACAACAGAAGTCTGTGTCTGATCTAATGTAATTTACAGACTTAATTCTTCTTGGATAAACAGAGTTTGTTGCTAGTGCGCGTGACATGCAGGTCTGATCAAACCAACAAGCTGGCCCCGTTAGTCGACTACATCCTGAAATTTAGAGGGAGCAACATTCAGTCATTGTCATACACTTTAGCCTGGATTGATAGGATTATAGGAATAGAATGGTGTCATGCTAGTCAACCAGCGTATTTCTGTCTAATTTCCCTATCTAAAACCACTTCAGAAGAGTAACGTTATTCACAGCGATTACTTGCTTTAGTGTTTGTAAAGTATTAAAGTTCAACAAAGAATGGTTCACATTAGAAAAGATCCTTTTTTATCTTCTATGTAGATGCACTCCCCTACAAAATCACCACAGTAGTCGAGAATGATTTATTATTTCCAAATAGAGGGGTGAAAACTAAACTTTTGTATTTAAGTTTTTTAAGCAGTCAAACAGAAAGCAGTGTCATGGTCTGAAGTTGTTTTGCAGGTGATGCAGTTTGATATCAGCTTATATTTCAGAATGCCTTTCCATTGAGTTTATCATTATTTGGGCAACACATCATTCATCAACAAGAAAGTAATCTGAATCTAATGGTTGGTCTGCCCAGTCTACACACAACATGCCCTCAGATTATGTATGGGACACACATAAACAGGCATTGTCCTGCTTATCCTCTTCTGGTATTTGCTACAGAAGAAGGGGGAATAGTTAAAATAATTTCCCAAATGCAGACTGATTGTGATGTTGTTTGTATGGAAAAGGGTGAAATTCGAGATTTAGTAATGTTCTAAATTTTGCAGACTTCTTCATACTTCTTCAACTACTTTTTAACCAAATTGTCAAATAATTTGATACTTCTTAAATGTGAACATTTGCTGCTTTTTCTTTACCCTAACATTATAGTAAACTAAATATCTTTGGTGCTGCGGGAGTAAGGGGTGGGGGGTCCCTTCTCAGGGCCATCCAACCTCTGTATGACCAAAGCGAGAGCTGTGTCCGGGTTCTTGGCAGTAAGTCGGACTCGTTCCAGGTGAGGGTTGACTTCTGCCAGGGCTGCTCTTTGTCACCAATCCTGTTTGTAATATTTATGGACAGGATATCCAGGCGTAGTCGGGGTGGCGAGGGGTTGCAGTTAGGTGGGCTCAGGATCTCATCGCTGCTTTTTGGAGATGATGTGCTCCTGATGGCATCACCTTCAGCACTCACTGGATTGGTTTGCTGCTGAGTGTGAATTGGCTGGGATGAGGATCAGCACCTCTAAATCTGAGGCCATGGTTCTCAGAAGGAAACGGATGGAGTGCCATTTTCAGGTAGGGAATGAGTTCTTAACCCAAGTAAATGAGTTTAAATACCTTGGGGTCTTGTTCACGAGTAAGGGGACCATGTAGCAGGAGATTGGTCTGAGAATCGGAGCAGCAGGTGCGGTATTACATTCAGTTTATCACACCGTTGTGACAAAAAGAGAGATGAGCCAGAAGGCAAAGCTCTCAATCTACCGGTCAGTGTTTGTTCCTACCCTCACCTATGGTCATGAAGGCTGGGTCATGACCGAAAGAACGAAATCCAGGGTACAAGCAGCTGAAATGGGTTTCCTCAGGTAGGTGGCTGGCGTCTCCCTTAGAGATAGGGTGAGAAGCTCAGTCATCCGAGAAGAGCTCAAAGTAGAGCCGCTGCTCCTTACCGTTGAAAGAAAACAGTTGAGGTTGTCCGGGTATCTGGTAAGGATGACTCCTGGGCGCCTCCCTAGGGAGGTGTTCCAGGCACGTCCAGCTGGGAGGAGGCCTTGTGGAAGACCCAGGACTAGGTGGAGGGATTATATGTCCAACCTGGCCTGGGAATGCCTCGGGATCCCCCAGTCGGAGCTGGTTGATGTGGTTTGGGAAAGGGAAATTTGGGGTTCCCTGCTGGAGCTGCTGCCCCCGCGACCCGATACTGGATAAGCGGATGAAGATGGATGGATGGATGGATAAATATCTTTCGATTTTGGAGTGTTTGTTAGACAAAAACATATATCTGAAGATGTCACCTTAGTCTCTTGTAAAGTGTAATTTTGACAGTTTGTATTGATTAATTGAGAAAATTATCAACAGATAAATTGATCATGAAAGTGACCATTAATTGTGTCCCAATTATTTACAGAAAAACATCTAATAAACATGCCGAGGCTTTTAATGCGTACTGAATAACTTTAAGTATGGCTGCTGTTCAAAATATGCTGATTTACTGTAAACTGATTTCCCCACTGCATTTTGGTATTGGGGAACATGCTCGCTATTACAAATGTTTCCATACAATATGTTTTTAGTGCTTGAGCTATAGTATGTCTATGTGGGTGTGTGAAGGTGATAGGCATGAGTTGTTTGCTGAGGGCACACCAAAAACAAGGTGCTGGCCATAACAATGACATTGTTGAAAAGGTGATCTTCTTTTCAAATATAGAAGCTGATAAATCATATGACTGATTCATCAAGGCTCACCCTTGTAATTATTCAGTCTTAAATGGACAAGAATGATTGTGTGTGTGTGTGTGTGTGTGTGTGTGTGTGTGTGTGTGTGTGTGTGTGTGTGTGTGTGTGTGTGTGTGTGTGTGTGTGTGTGAGTGAGTGAGTGAGGGAGAGACTGTAGCAGCCGTCCTCTCTCTGAGGACTCAATGCAAAGGAATAGAATTTGACATGCTGTTGTGACCTCTGATTCACCGGCTCTGGAGATTTCTCCGGCTCTAGGGGCTCACAGCAGCTCTGTGTCTGTAATGGCAGTGTGCTTCCCTCTCTCTTTTACCACAAGCAAATGGAGTATACCGGTGAAACTTTTCAGAATACACTCCAGCGTGGATCCCATCAAACTTTGTTCCTGTCATTGTCTCAGACTATTTACATCTCAAACTGGATGATAACTTTCTGTAAATTTATACCACCAAGCATAAAAAGCATTCAGTGCTCACTAGTTTGCTATTCCCAGAAACGGCTTCTCGAGTCATTCTGTGATATGCCGACAACAACAACAACCACTAATTGACCACTCGGCCTACAGAGCAGCTGGTTCACCTCAGAGAAAGTTTCTTTGCCTGGTAAAAGAACATGTGGTTGTGGGTTTCTTATGGTGGAAAGTCCATTTCCTCCATCTCTTGGCACACAGCACATTTTATATGTATTAGGTTTTTTTGCAGTAATGTCATGTTTTGGTCTCATGTCTTTTAGTTAGCGCTGACTAATAGTTGCAGAAAGTGAAACTGATCTAACGTTAATTAAAAACGTAAGTTCCATAATAATAATTAAATCATTAAGTAAAATAAAACTGAAACCAAACTAAACAAAATTATTGGCAATGTAAGTAACTTTTGGAAAGTTTTTTTTCATGCAGCAATGTAACCTCCTCCGCTCTAATCCAACCCTGCAACCTAAAATACCTGTATGAGAGAGACAGACAATGGTTCCATCCTCTGCTTTTACTGCTTTCACAACCAGGCTCTCTGTCTTGCAACATGCATCTCTTTATTATAACAATGCAGGGGATACAGTATAGACATGTGGTTGACAGACAGTGCAGGATGATTTTATATGAAAACATCAATGTCATAAACTCTATGCCTTTCCTATTATAGATCTACAGCTAGCTAACCACTGCCACCTCCTTCTGCTCCTTCCACACCCTTTGTGGTTCAGGCTCTGCAAAAATTAGCGTTGTGCTCAAGCAGCTTCCATTCTCTGATTTACAGACAGCTTTATGGACAAGAGCCGTCACCTCACTGCACCTAAATGTTACTGCAGTGAGGTTGGTTAGGTACACAAGGTTTAGCTGTTAACAAACGGGTAGTCCCACCAGTAATCAACATACTGTATAGGATTAGAAAATAAAATCACTCTAAAATGTATTGACAGGGCTTTTTGTACAGCTTTTTAATGTTTTCTGGTGTATGAGATTTTCCAATCAGTAATGTTGGTAAAACACAGCAGTAAAACATGCCCACATTTCTCACAGATGAGAAACACACAGAAAATTTAACCAAAACTAATGTATTTGAATAAATCTGCTAGTAAAATAGTACAAACTGATACTGACTGTATCCTTAATTTGCTTAATTAGCAGCTGGCAATGACAAATTTTAAAAGCAACACAAACAAATGTGTTGAAAAAAATGTACTTTTAGGGCCCTATTTTAACAATCTAAGCGCATTGTGTGAAGCGCATGGTGCAGCTTCCTTTAGGGAGGGTCCAAATCCAACCTGTAAGGACATCAATTTTTTTGTAAATGAATAACGTATGGTAAATAAATAAATCTTCTCACTGAAAATACAGGTGAGTATAGACAACCCTATGGTAAATTCCCATAGAAGCAGGCAGATTTTTATTTTAAAAGGCCAGTTATTTTAATTAAAATAGCCCCACATCAACACATACCCTTCACCATACCTAGAGATAGGCATTGAAAACTTTCCATAAAATAATCTCTCAATGCAAATCAAACCATATATTAGGCTAACTGAAATAAAACCATGCCAATCTTTTAGTCAATTTAAAGGAATATTCCGGCCAATTTTTATGTTAATCTTGATGGCTATAAATATGCGAGTACTTTTGAATGAAAAAAACCCAACCTGAATCGGTACAAGCAACACAGAGCAGTTGCAGCTACGTGTGCAAGCTTCCCTTGAACTAAAATGGCAGTTAATGGGGCAAGTTTTAGAGTGCCTTTGTGCCTCTTAACAAACACACAATGCAATTAATACATATCTTTATGAGATGAACGGGGCTCTTACGTCACATCAAGATGGGTTTTCAACTCAGACATTGTTTTAATTCATCTACCTTGTCTCATTCTTGCCGGTGGGTAGCTTGCTTGCTAGCTGTTAGCTGCAATAGAGTAAGTAAGTGTGTACGTCCAGGCTTTTGTGAAAATCCCAATAATATAAAAATTGGCCCAGAATTCTCCTTTAAGCAGGGGTTCCTATACTCACGAGCAGCACTGTACAGTATGAAGCTCAGTTTAGTGGCTGAACACTGCCCTGCCATCAGATTACCATCTTATATGTGCAAAACGGATGTTTTTCAGAGTTAAAAGATGACACAAACGCAACATCAAATTATCTACCAACACTTTAAGGTAAGTAAATAAAATGTATTCATAAAGCACTTTTTACAGACATAAATCACAAAGTTCTTACAGGGGCAAACAGAAGTAAAAAGATTGAGAACACAATTCACAATCAGTATTACTGTGCACAATAAAACTGAAAGTTTAGAGGTGCAGACCAATCAACCACACGTCTGTCTAAAGAGGTAAAGTAGGTTATGTGTTCATCTGATTTTAAAAAGAATCCACAGGGTGGAGAATGTCTATTTCTACCAGACCATTTGTTGCCAGTTTAAATCAGCTTTAGTCTCTTATTGGCGGCTAAAAGTACTGTTTTTGTGATCATTACATGTTTGCACATTTGGTACTGAACACACGTTTTTTTTCCACATACACCAGACTACATGAGATTCAGACTGCCACACATGTACAGTACAGTATATGAGACAGTGTCTGTTTTTTTGCCCTCAGCTGGCTTGGGACAGAGCTAACATTTAGTAGATAGCAAGTGAGCATATCTGTGATATTACAGGGGGCAGGGAGGGTATACCAGGTCAAATACATGTTAATCCATTAATCCTTTTAATGTGGAAACTGGATTCTCTCCTAATGGGTGTTTTTGTAAAGGCTTAGAGCATTAATCACCAGTGAGACCGAAAAAGAGCATTGATACACAAACCTGTTGGTGAGTACAGTAGGTTTCAGTGGATGGAGGTCCTCTGTCACAATGCTCTAGGTCTTTTTTTCTATGAGACTAATAAAAAAACATATACTTACATACATTTATCCCAAAGTTACAACTGATAAGATTCCAAATTTGTCTACAACTTCGGCTACTTACAATAATAAAAAACAATGTAATCCAGAAAAACGATTATTTTGCACATTACATTTTGAAAGTAAACTGTTATTTTCTCATGTGTTCTAAAGGGAAATTCTAAAACTCCAATGGGAAATCTCACAGTACAAGGTATTTTCACTGTTAACTGTTCAAGTTTTATAAATGCAAAAATCATTGAGTAGTTGGGTTAACTAATCTTTCTTTTTTTTCATAATCAGGCAGCCCATTTTTCTTTATTGTTTTCAGTCTAATGTCAATGTCCAGCTCCTATAGATTGACATTTATTCTAACATGAAGCAGGACACATTCTAATGCTGCTTTCAAGCAATGTTGGCATGTCCTGTCATTCCAATTTGGGAGTGCTCATTATTGAAAGTGCTCATGTATTATTCCAAGATTGTGCAAGCCTTGGATTCACACCATTCAAATAGTTTAGATTAGGTACACTTGTTGTGCAGTGATTTGTTAATGTGACCCTGTGTATACAACGTTCTGATTAGATTGAGTGTTACTGTACATTGCACATTGGATTTCATTTAACTGTAACTGTGAGTGATAGTGGCTTTGCAGCCATGTTGCCAGCGGTTTGTTGACACTGTGTAGTTCAGAGATTATGCAGGTGTAAGAAATTCTTGAGGGTGTATAAGAGCATCATCTTTTGCAACAAATGAAATGCACTTCCAAGGCTAAATGTATTCCTATGTCTCCTATCTCCTTTTTAATCCCCAATGACACCAAATCTGGACAGAGTGGAACTGTTGCCATCAGAGTTGCAAATTGATTCGGTCTGAGTGGTGTTTTATAGACACAGCACAGTGCGATGAAAACCACTTCTTAAATATTTGTTAATCACAGGCAGTTAATGCTTTGTCATGCTTCAATGCTGATTGTGAGCTGATATGAAGGAATTTGAGTGAGACAATAGTGTGACTGCCGCATTCACAGATCATCACAATGAGTCAGTGTGAGTTGTCACGATGGCTCTTTGATAGAAAGAATGACCATATAAAGTCATGGATGATTTTATTCAACGAGGATGCAGCAACAAGCTGAGTGTTTGCATTTTACCCTCAGATGTTGAAGACGATATGAAAGATGTTACATTTGAAGTTACTGACGTACTGAATGAGAGTTGTCAGACAAAAGAAAGAAATCTGTCTGGTCTCAGACTTTATACAGTATGCATCCTTGCCTTGCCTTTTTCCGGGTCCTGGGTTTTTCCCTTTCATTTAAACTGTAATTTCCTATAGTGAAAACCTAAGTAGTGATTATTCCAATAAGATCTGCGTGAGTTCCTGTGCTCTTGGTTTAAAGAAAGCAGATGAGACTGCTGTAATCACAGATCAAGTGAATGCTGTTGAGATGCAGAGCAGAGATTTGTTGGTGTTGTAGTTTTTTTTAATCTTTCGTCTCGGCTGCTGTTTATGAGTAGGATGATTCAGTCAAGTTGCAGTAGCTCTATGTCATACTTTGTGGTTTGGTTAACAAACTGATAACGTAATCGGAAACAGACTGTTGTGACCACATTAAGTGCCTTTGACTCTAAGTTCATCAGTAGCAACTATTTTATCATAACATGACAATTAGGGCTACACCCATTCCTATGCAAACAAGCCAGGCATATTATCACTAACCACTTAAATAACCTCCATTTTCCTTATAGATATATGGCTGTGTTTTTTTATATATATAATATAAGTTATATTTCTGTTGATTTGAGTGTGCCTCATTAGATCTATGTAATGCTCCATGCCATGACGTTGCTGCAGACAAGCTAATGACAGAGGAGAAAACCCGGAGCGTGAGAGATGACTAGATAGTTCCCTCTGGAATGTTTTGAGAAGGAAAGGGGTGGCACAATGGAAGTGGCATGGGGTTGGAGTTAACCACTAAGGTCTGCGTGGGTGTTGGGGGACACAGACAGCAAGGTCAGGTCCTTCAGTGCCAGCTCTCATGCCAGCTAATTCATAAGGGCACTTCTGTGGCTTTCCCTCAGGAGTCCAGTCGTGATGATCTGGAGAGGAGAGACTATATAGAAATATTCATCCTAAAGAGAAAGTGCCTTTATGAACCCCTCACAAGAAATGTGAGTTTGTGGTTTGCCATTAAAAAGTATGCATACAGCTACCTATCTTCCTGCCTTACTGGGAACTCCAGTGACAGAGGTAAATAAAAAAGGTTAAGGTGTGTTCAATTTTGTGACCTGATTCACTGCATTCCAATAGGATCACAGGGACTTCACTGAAAGTGCAGTATCTAGTGAAACCAAACCTGCCAATTAGGTTTTAAAACAGTATGAAGTGCTCATCCCTGCACTTTAGTTGTTCCTCCCCATCGTTACTCATATATCAGCTGTGAGACTTGTTTGGATGGTTTGCCCCCCTCCACGCTCACATCAACCACGCCGCAAAACAAAATGAGGGGAATCACACTGTGGATTTGGCTGCTTCACTGAAAACGTTTGTTGTGTGTGTGTGTTGACAACAAGGCGTGACATAGTGAACAGTCTTACTACAGCATGCAGTTTCTACAACAGAGAAGACTGTGTCTCTTCCTACTTAAAAAAACATTTTAAGGGAGATGGGGAAATAGAGAGAACATTGATATGTAGTTTTTCATACAGGAATACACTGTAATTCTTTTTAAACATTTGAGATACCATCCCCTTATCGTCCTTATCTCCTCTCGCAGAACTACTGGCTCCTCCTTAATATAAGCACAGTTTTATCATCGTACTCTAACTTCCATCATATCGAAATTTCTATTTAGTTTTTCCTGTCTTGTCTCAGATATTGAAGAATAATCTAATGTTGACGAGGCACAGTCTTATGCTTGGAGTATATGATTAATCCTCTTCAGGAAGGAAGAAAAGGCCAAACTAGCTTCTTCCAGTTCCTCCCCTCTTTAGCCCCATGCTGGGCCTCTGAGACGCCATGTGTGTGCGCGCATGCGTGCGTTTTATCAGTGTAACCCTCTGAAATCTGTTTGATCCCCAAGATATTTTTAACCCTAATTTGCACCAACCCTGCAGTTAAAAATGTACCATAGTGTCCATCTTTAGATTCAAGCAGTATGGGATTGAATAAAAAGTACAGCTAAAACTGGGACTGAAAATAGGTAAATTTGAGGTTTTAGGTTTCCAAAGCTGAACAGGAGGCTGTTATGTGGATTTGCCCTGTAAGAGTCTGTCAATTCACTCAAAATTTTCTATAAAATAAATAAATAAAAATACTTTTCCAGGCAACGGTGTCCTATATAGTAAGCCTCCCTTGATGTAAAAATAAGGTTTGTTGTGGAGAATTGACCTTGTCTTTTTTTGTCCTCTGCAGGGGTGTCGATGAGCGTGTTGTCTCGTCCGAGCCGAATGATGCTGCTTGTGAACCCGCAGAGCGGGAAAGGACAGGCGCTCACTCTCTACAACAACCACATCCAACGAATGCTCAACGAGGCGGGAGTCACACACACACTGGTCATCACCGGTGAGTTGGAGGCACAAGCACACACCACAGCATGAGAATATACACAATACTGTTGAGCGCATACAAAACAATTGTCTAACATGTATAACAGTTGTCTGGTGGCACTCTTTAAAGCAGAATCAGTTTTATTTGAAAAATGTAATTCAACATTCTCCGCGACTTGTTTTTTCTATTTTATCTGCCTTTGGCAAATGAGCCATGTAATTAATTTACATCTGTTGAGTGTGTGGGTTGAATAAACTAGTCGTTGGTCAATACATTCAGAGAGACCGGGTTCCATTCCCTATCAATCATTACCAACAGCAAGTGTCCTCGAGCAAGATATTTAATCCTTGCTCCACAGGGTTGAAACAAACCATCATAAGCCATAATAAATCAAAGAGTTCTTCCTGTGCAGTTTGTATTTATAGTTTAGTTGACAGATTGACAAATAAACCTTGAATGACAACATTTTTTTCACACACATGATAGATCTCTAGTAGCATTCTTATCATTTCATCACCTCAACATCATCGTTAAAAACATTGTTGAATCTTATCTGACAATCACATCATCACATAACACACCCACAATCAGCTTTCCCAAATACACACACATACACTCACACACACATACACACACACACTTACATACATACATGCACACATACATACATACATACATACATACATACATACACACATACATACCTGTATACTGTACATACATAAACATACATACAAAGTGATAGGCACAGCTCAGCAAGACCCCAATAACATCACCATCACATCCCTCCATGTCTCTCTCTCTCTCTCTCTCTCTCTCTCTCTCTCTCTCTCTCTCTCTCTCTCTCTCTCTCTCTCTGTCCCAGTAACCCTCCTCTAGGTTAAATCCTCTTCGTGTTTTTATGCCTCCAACATCTACTGCCTCTGACCCATATGCATACAGATCTGTTATGCAATACGTGTGTGTACACTTAGCGCAGCCAGTCACACATATGGATAAAGACAGGTCCATGATAAACACACATTTACACAAAATCCCCTTTGGTCATGATTTGATTTAATAGATGCATTCATTATCGTCACCATATTCTGCACTGGGTGGTAGTGAGTATATAGTGCAGTATTAGACTCGCTCACTCATCATCACCATACTACATCATGCTCTCAGCCTGATCAGTTCAGTTAGTCACTGAAGTTTTCTCTTGTCTTTTATTTTGAGTTTTTACCCTTTATTTTGAGTTTTTACCCTTTCTGGATTCGTTCATTAATAGGTGCAGTGTCAGATAACAGTCAAAAAAACATGTCTTTCATCACATAAACAGAAAAAAAGGCCAGACAGACTGAATCACATGAGAATTAATCTTCCTGGTACTGTGCTGTGGAAAACACAAAAACTGAGCTTTTTTGTCTTTTCTGACATTCACTTTTTAACATGTTAATCCCAGAGAATAGATTAAATCCTCAAACCTACATCTATAGTGCTGCTCATGAGTATAGGAAATCCTGTGTAAGTTGATTTAAAAGAGGAATAAAACAAAATCATCTTTTGGAAATTGGTCCTATTGCAAAATTGTATTTGCATTGTAAAAGTTTGGCTTGGTACTTCATGTGGTTGTAAACAGGCAGAAAATATGAATCTACAGAATCAACAGCTGACTGCTTGTCCCATGTTTTGACTGATGTAAAGTATCCTTTTGTTCTTACATTGAAATCTTGCTGCAGTGTAACTTTTAAAAAGTAAATCACTCATGGATTTTGAGAGCCATCCCTATACTGCAGACTGGTTTTTCCACCATGACTCTGTGACCCAAAAGCAATCATTTTGAGGATTTTACTTGTTTAATGTGGTTGTTACCACTTCATATAACTGCTGCTTGGTGTAGTTATTCTTTTCTAAACTGTCGCTCGATTTAGGTATTTTTTTCCACTGGCAGACCACAAAAGAGTTCCAATGTTAAAACTCTTAGTAGCTGATCATGGTTCAGGCGTGGCTGAGGAAGTGTCTATCAGCGGTACAACCCATTTGGGTCTCTCTGGATCTGTGATGAGGAGTGTTTTTATTGCTGTCTGTCTAACTTCACACTGGGAAAATGTAGAACGTTCATCACATGTTTTAGGACAGTGGGGTGAAAGTAAATCTCTTTTGGTGGTGAATTTAATGAGATTTAAGAAGGGACTGTTACAGTAAACTTTATAAACTGCTTTTGTGAGTTTGGGAAATAAGGCTACAATGTGTACATGTTTGACTGTGTACACTGGCAGTCAAAGACACATATGACATGCTGTAAACAAAACATGTTGGCAATGCAAACATGACAAATACAGCCATGCTATGCCTATTTAAAGGCATATCATGTTCACCTAATGTACATTCTCAAATACGTGTCCACTTCAGGATGTGAAAAAGTCATTGTCTAAATGTCCCACCTGAGGTGCTCCCTGGTGTGTGTAACAACATGTTATGTGACTGGACTGATAAGAAGATATTGATTCCTTTATTCTGCAGAGTTTTGGCAAGGGAAGAGGAGAGGCCAAGAAATCAGATACGTGTGTGTGTGTGTTTGAGTGTGTACGCGTGCATGCGTGCCTGCGTGCGTGCGTGCGTGCATGCGTGCCTGCGTGCATGCGTGTGTGCATGCGTGCATGCGCACGCCCTCGGGCACCTCCTGGCAGCTGACCGAGCTGTCAGTGTTTATACTGTTTTGTGCTGTTTAACTGTCACCACCTGCTGTTATTTGTGTGGAGCAGTACTGCAGTTATTAGAATGTGCTGTTTGAAAAGAGCCGCAGATCGGATGTGTGTGACAGCAGTGTGGAGATGATACAAGGTTAGAATGAGGACAGAGCTTCTCCTTGTTACTTTGCATAGACTCAATCCATCTTGATGGAAGATTTGAAAAATGACATTGTGAAAAGGATCACCTGAACCTGAAGCAGCTCCCCTCGATTATGGAGCTTCACAGCGGGTTTTGTCTCATTCAAATAAATTATAATGTTGTCATATGATATAATTGTTTGCTCTATAATATATAGAATGATATATTTTTATAAATATTTATTGGCCAATATATCGTATTTAAAAAAAAACTTTATCTGTCGGGCTCTAGTACGAGCTTACTCATCTTTTTTTTATCCTTTTGAGAACCTTTTGAAAAGATGCACCACAGTCCCTGTTCAGGCTGTGACCAGAGGCCAGTAGAGATCTGCATGACTGTAATGAGTTCTTCACAAGGAATCCACTGCCTCTACCCACAGAGAGAAACTCTTCCGCACTCTTCCCTTTTTTCTTCTTTTTTTTTTTACCTCCGCACACTAACCTTTGTATCATCACAAGTAGCACTGTAAGACATATCTCCCTCACTTATATTTTTTTCCCCTCACTGTGTTGTTTTGCCATTATCAGTCTGTCTGACGAGGAGAGATGCATACTAAAGCTGCTCTCAGCTCTCCTCCAACCACACTGCATTGTCCCTGCTCTGCAGCATTGTTGCTGATTGGGGCCTTTCAATCCTGTTTCGTTTACAGCCTTTGCATAGATAAGGAAATGGGATGTGACTGGACTGATAAGGAGGAATTGATTCCCTTATTCTGCAGAGTTTAGGGAGGGGAAGAGGAGAGGCAGAGAAATCAGATACTTCTCCAGAGGTCTCTCTCTCTCTCTCTCTCTCTCTCTCTCTCCCTCTCCCTCGCGTTGCTGTTCTTCTGTTGGGTAATGGTATTAACACAATAGGGCCATTAAAAGGAAGAATAAGGTAGTTACATTGTAATCCATTATTAGTCCAATATTAGTAGCAGAAATATAGTGATCTCACAGATTGTGATTGTGGTTACCATTGGGCAAAAATCTAATTTATGAAAAAGAACACTCGCCACTGTCATTGCAGCTGGGCGCTTTGCTGAGATAAACGACTATTTTTAGCAGCTTTACAGCCAATAATCATTGACTTCAGGGTCCCTTTTACTCATTCTCACACAGAATGTGGTAGCAGCTCTGTAAATGTTTATGCCTTTAAGAAATGTGTCGATGCTCCATGATGTTTTCTTTACACAAAAAATGCCCTGAAACTGAGAGAGAGACAAAGACAGAGAGAGAGATGCGTCCCTTCACACACTTAAAACAGAGGAATATTTAAAAGCCTGGCTCCAAGAAGGTTTCACTACAGTTAATTTGGTAATACTTTATTTTACTGTAATTTCCTCATTTGTTTGTGTATTTTGAGTTTGTTGGAAAGGTTCCTGAAAAGTAAAATATTTTTCTTTGAAACCAAGTAAATGGTCCCTAATTGTTTATTTTTAGATACTTCCTTTATTCCTGCTATCCACTGAGTAGAAGACTCTGGGTTATACAAGCAATTCATTTTTGGAAAATGCAGTAATTAAAGACTATAATTAGTACCAAATTGCAAATTCCTTTTCAGGAAACTTCTAGGAAATTAAAGACCGTAAAATTAATCATTACTGTAAAAGCCATGACTCCCAGATCACATTGTTAAGGAAATGTTAATAGTTAGTTATGCCAAAATCCAACATTTGTGCTTTTCAGATTTACTTTTCTACATAAATATTTTTATATCTTTTTATGTTTTTCCACATTTAATTATTCCTGTTTTGTTGTTCTAGTGCAAATTGATGGCAATACAGACAATCTCTTAAAATGTTACTCTTGTGCTGTCCACCTTAAGAGGAAGCCCTCTTACTAAGGCCTCACTTAACCACACAATTCAGCCTCAGATTAATTTGACAAAGTGCTCCCGGGTAATTTAGTTGTTCCAAACTAATTGGCAGCGTGGTCGACACTTCATTTATGACCAAATATCAGCTTTCCATCCCATGGAGATACTTTAATTTGGCAACTGAAGAGAAAAAGGAAAGAAGATCACCTGTTCACCTGAGCTCTTGATTCCAATGTCATGATTTAAATAAGATGTACGTATTAGTGTCATGTGTAACTAGAGCTTCAGAGATCAAACAACAGCGGAAAATGTCCTTGAGTGAGACACCAAATGTCTCTCACACCTCCATTACAGCTGACCGTGACCTTTGACCTCTCTGTGGAGGGGGGAAGCTGAAAGGACAAATTTCTCTTTTACTTTCTAGATTACTTGTACAGGAAAGACACACCTACATATTTATGTGTGTATGTGTGCTTTGCAGAGAGGCAGAACCACGCCCGAGAGCTGGTGAAGGAGGCTGACCTGTCGCAGTGGGACGCTTTAGTCATCATGTCCGGAGACGGACTTCTGTTTGAGGTAAAGAGAGCCACACAACATGCATTCTCTCTATTCACATCCACACACACATTGTGTGGCTTTAGTGAAGGATGCTAAAAGTCTACGTTACACACTTCTGTCATGATAAACCTGCTGTTGTGTATCAAAAACATTATCAATTATAGAATGTTTCCCAATAGAAATTCATCAGAGACAAATAAAGTGCATTTAGAAGGGTTTCATCACTGACCACATCCTCTAATGTCCTGACTGAATTTAAGCAGTCTTTGTAGTTGCTGTTATTGACATCACTGATTTCTTTGATCACTATTGAGTCCATTAGAAATTGTCTAATACCCTACAATATACAAAACCAAACTCAAGCATTACATTAATTAAAACCTGTAAAAAGGAAGACATTTTAACAGGGCTGTAACAGTTAATCGATTAGTAAATGGACAAAAAATGAATCAGCAACCGTTTTAATAATTGTTTTTTATTGTAAAAACTTCCACCATTCTCTGGTTCAAGCAGCTTTTTAGGATTTTAATTAATTGTAAACTGAATATCTTTGTATTTTAGATTGCTGGTCGGAGATACCAGGCAATCCCTTCGGCATTTTAAATTTGTGGCATCAAATCTTCACAATGTTTTTGACATTTTATAAAACAAACATGTCATTGATTAATCAAAATTGATTAACAATGATTGGCAGATTAACAGTAATGAAAATAATTGTCATTGAAGCCTTACACATATTTAATAGCCTTCTGTTGATGTGCCAGCACTGCTAAAAGTTAGACTGGTTGTTACAGCAGTCAACTGATGAGTGAAACCTCAAACAGGTTATATTCATTCATCCAATGTGAGTATCCTGACATACCTGTTGTTGTTGTTGTTATTAGGGCTGGTAAGAATTTTTTAATACTAGTTCAAGTCAGTACTAGTTTTAGAACTGAAACTTAACGCATATAGTATATATATAT
>NC_048408.1:19778645-19812074 GCF_013103735.1 Etheostoma cragini
GCCGCACACACACACACACACACACACACACACACACACACACACACACACACACACACACACATATCACTCTGGCTGAAGTGACTTAATTGATTTACTACATGATTAATTTACTCTAGTAGAGCTCAGCGATTAATCTATTGGTCAATCAACAGAATATTAATCAGCAACTATTTTGATAATCAAATAATCGCATTAGTCACTTTTCAAGCAAAAATGCCAAACAGTTGCTGTGTTTAGCTTCCTATATTTTGGGATTGTTTTCGTCATGCATTATAGTAAAATCTGAATATTTTTGGATTTTGGACTGTTGGTCAAGTGAAGCAAGACATTTTATAGACTGATAGACAGATTTTAAAGAATGATTACTCAGTTAATCGAGAAAATTATTGGCAGATTATTCAATAAAAAAAATAATGAGTAGTTAAAAGTGTTCAAGCTACATTCTAGCACTATTACTCTTCATCATGACTAACCTACAACTGAGAGCTCAACACAAACCAGTATTACCAGTTGGGTAACTTATTTGGGCCACATCATTCCAGGTGCGGTGCTAAAGTTCATTTGCATAAGCATAGTACGTATATCCTGCATGCAGGTAAATCCGATTTAAATAAGACTATGGGTGGGACCAGTAGTTCTGATGGTGCTCAGTAACTCAACTTTATAGAAATATAATAATGTATATTTTTAATGTAGTGTAAATGCTACAACTGTACAAGATGTAATGATTAAAACAATTAAATTAGAATTTTGTTTTTTCAGTACAGATATTAGATGTAGTATACTTTTTTACACACACATATGCCTGCCTTCTGGTGTTTTTCACTGTAAAATGCACTTATCTAATCTATTAATTATTAATGACTCGCTCATTTAAGCGATTGTTTGGAGTTCATTCATCCAGAACAAAGAACAGAAAGGAGTAGGTGATGGACAGAAGGAAAGGAGGAAAGAACAATAAGGGCAACAGATTTGATTCAGAGGTGGAGGAACTTCTGCTGTGTCTAGAAATCCCTTTCTTGTCCACTCATTCACTATCTAAGGGATATTGTACAGCGGGCCGGTCATTATTGCAAATTAGAACCCCTTAAATAAAAGTATTGAACATTTTGAAATTTTTACTTGATAATGGTGCTAGAAGAAATGTCAGAGATTACCAAAGTCAGCAGTTATTCATATATTTATACATGGTAGAAAATTCCATGGACTATTTCTATTATGGTCTAGTGCAAAAACTGTGTCATGGAATATCATATTATTTCACTACAAATTGACCTTTTCCTCTTAGTAGTGTGAAGGTAGTTGGTGTAGGGTCATGAAGACATTGCTTCCTGTGCTGCGGGCTATATACATGTTCCTGTGTTGTTGTTTGTGTTTTAAATACTCTGGCCTTTCTACCCTTAAGTCACCTGGGACATTTTAAAACTTCGTAAAGTGCTTTGAGGCACTTCCTTTTTAAGCTGCTCATAGTCTTTGTAGGCCACATTAAGCTTTATCTTGCCCTTTTAGTATTTATTTTTTGTATCCGTCCTTTGGTATTTCAGGGTTTTTGTTTTTTTTGCTCCATGTCCAGCAACCTTTATGTACTGTATTGTATTGTTTATTGTACTGCCTTTGTGCAGTAGTTTGGGACTTTTATCCTCAGTGAGATTCCTAGCTAAATAAAGGATACAGTAACTAAAGTCACAATGAAATGAAATAAAACAAAACACCTTAGACCGATGGTTCTGTCTTCACCAAAGCGTCACATTCATTCATCCCTTCTACTGCATCTGCCAATCAGCATCTCATCAAACAATGGTCTTCCAGCGAAAGTGGCAGCAACAATGAGAGGAAGGAACCAGACTCTGTATTGTTTTACTCGCCTCTCCCGGGGCATCCAGAAAATCTCTCTCTCTCCCTTTCTCTCTCTCTCTCTCTCTCTCTCTCTCTCTGGTTGCTGCAGGCTGTCCAGCAGTGGCCCTGGCCACAGTGTATTTGGTATTATTCCCAGCTGAATGTAGGGTTCACTGAGGCTACGTGGATCAAACGAGTGACAGCTAGAATGTATCTGTTATTATGCAGTGCAGTGAACAGGTTTGCTGAGCGAGGGTTTAATGTGTTTCTGTACACAAACATAATGAGCACGAGCTGGGACATCATCTCAACGCTGACTGTTTCTGAAGTGACAGATGTGACACTTTTATCTGAGCGAGAGTCTCCATCCCCTGGTGGTTCACGGATACTGCATAAACAAAGTAAAATCCATGGATTGAATCTGGAAATAAAAGTTGCTTATCGTTTGCCACTTTATTAGGTCCACTTACAGTAGTTCACACTAATACAACTAGAGTCTAACAGGGAATTCAACCTTCATGAATAATGTTCAGTTTTTTTAAACAGTGTTATAAGTAAAAAATACTCATCCAGCTTAAAAGTGGCCCCTGTGACTGATTTATTGTTTTAAATTACATTATTACAATTTTATAGTTGTAGTTGGTTGAGGAGGAGCCAGTATTAACTACTTTATATACAGATAGTTAGTTAAATGGGGAAGTAAACAGGACACAACTAAATAAATAATTAGC
The DNA here is from genome assembly GCF_013103735.1 of Etheostoma cragini. Lineage (NCBI taxonomy): Eukaryota > Metazoa > Chordata > Actinopteri > Perciformes > Percidae > Etheostoma > Etheostoma cragini. The sequence goes on from NC_048408.1 coordinate 19,781,216, forward strand.
CTTTCATTTTTTTTATCATAAATTTTATAAAAACATACATTTAAAATATTTAAAATATACAACATTCCCATCAACCTCAGCTTTACTTGTAATTGCATTGTGTGCTAATTATCAAATGTTAGCGTGCTAACAAACAACATGCCAACATCGCCATATTAGTATTGTTATTGTGAGCATGTTAGTTGCTGATGTTAATATTTAGCTTAAAGAGCTGATGGCATGACTGTGTACTCTTATTCATGTAAATATTGTTATTTATTGACCTTTCTACCAGACAATGAGTAGAAATAACGGAGCCGTGGAAATGTATTTGGATAGTTGGACTGGTGAATAAATTCACAATGATAAATATGGAGATATCTGCAGGGCCACAGCAAGTGAACTCCACTGAGACAACCAGTCATCGCTGTAATTGGCTGTGGGTGGTAACAGCAGGCGTGTGTGTGTGCGTCTGTGTGTGTGTGTGTGTGTGTGTGTGTGTGTGAGTGTGTGTATGTGTGTGTGTATGTGTGTGTGTTACCATGACCTTCCACCCCTGTCTCCATTCCCCCAGATGGGGTTGTCTTTGTTGTCTGACTGGCATGTCACGTCTGAAGGCCCATAAGCTGATTCTGTCCCTCCAAGATTTTTCCCTGACCCCCTCCCCCCACCCCAAACCCTCACCCCTATTCCCTTCATAGCTCCAATGGGTCTGCCCTCCTCATCTGCCTCCTCTGTTTACGATCATATAATAAGGTCACAGTTACCCCACTTTTGTATTACACTCCTCTAATAGCTTACTCACCCAAACACAGCCTCGACCCCTTTTCTAACACAAAACTATTAAGTGCACCTTCTTGTTAATCTTATTTTTGAAGCTATATTCTTAACTGTGTCTCCTTCTAGATGACTCCTTTAAGGCTGAACTGATTCGTCAAAGAGCTCTGTTGCTATAGCTCAGCAGGATGAAAATAAATGTCATGTTTTTAGATTATTAGCTTCATACGTATTTATCATACAATCATGGTAAAAATATTGACAGAAACCTTGTATGAATATTCAGTGAAAAGAGACATTACCCCTCCCACCACTAACTTTTGGTCACAAAAAAACATTTTCTTTAGATTGCAAATTAGTTGGACAGTAGAACACAATGGAGCAGACGAAAGTGTTTGTGCTGGTTACATACCTAAGACTTCACTAAGACACACAATCACCTTAAGTGACCAAAACAGTTCATCACAATGGGTAAGGTAATGTTTTTTCACAAATTCCAGCACACTTCTAAATCTACTTTGTAGAAGATGTTTATTAATGTGGCATACTCAAAAGCTCGAGAAAAGCTTAATGGACCTTTTGGTGAGAATTGATTTATGAACCGTTGCTTCCTTTTTATTGTATGTAGCATTTATTTAACAAAGGAGTGTCTTCAAACAAATTATCACTCTAACAAAAGAGACCTGTCTAAAACAATTGATTTCTTGATCAAATATGTTTTGAATGCCTGATAAGACGGCAATTTAAACTCCTTTCACACGTAATTCATGTGAGCATATTTTCCATCACTGTAGTTCAGATATCTCTTGAAGGCAGCATTAGGTAATCTCTGTTCCAGCTCTGCGTGTTGTGACTAACTCTCTCCTCCTTTGTTCCTCCAGAGCCCCACCAGTGTTCAGTGAGGAGCTCCTTGTCAGCTGTGGTTTCCTGCTCTGTCAAAGACTTGTGGCCCGAATGGACCTGGTCTCTATCCATGTGGCCTCCAGCCCTCGTCTCTTCTCCTTCCTCTCACTGGCCTGGGGCTTTGTGGCCGATGTCGACATAGAGAGCGAGAAGTACCGTCAGGTCGGAGCTGCCCGGTTCACTATTGGCACGCTGGTGAGGCTGGCTTCCCTCCACGTCTACAAGGGTAAGCTGGCTTATCTGCCCGCCACAGAGGACTACACCAACGAGGAGGGTTTAGTAAATAACCAGACACTGCATTGTAACAATCAGGCTTCCTCTTTGACTCCGGCTTCTCGATCGTCCAGAGACTCTCCTTGCCAGAACACTTTTCACAACTCCTGCCACTCCAACAACTCCCTCAAAGTGCGGAGGACGGTGAGCACGCCTTCTCAAAGCGCCAACAAAGCAGGCCCGTCTGACTCCCTTCTGCTGCCTCTTGACCAGCCGCTGCCCAGCGACTGGGTGGTAGTGCAGGAGGAAGACTTTGTCCTCATGCTGGCCATGTACCAGTCCCACCTGGCGGAGGACCTGCTGGCAGCCCCAGGCGCCACCTCGGACGACGGCTTCATCCATCTCATCTATGTCAGAGCGGGGATATCCCGCGCCTCGCTGCTGAAGCTGTTCTTAGCTATGGAGAAGGGTGCACATCTGACTGCTAACTGTCAGCATTTAGTGCACACTAAGGTGCGGGCGCTCAGGCTGGAGCCACATTCACCCAATGGGATAATTACAGTAGATGGAGAAGTGGTGGAATATGGGCCGGTGCAAGCAGAAGTACACAGAGGCCTGGCGAGATTAATCACTGGATGAACAATCATCCCCCTCAGCTTTCATCTCTATTAAAGGCCCAATAAACACATTTTAGCATTTCAGCTGAGACATGTCCAGGTGTCGGAGTAAAGCAATAAATCTAAGACTCATTCACTGTTATCTACAACATTGTAGACTCTCACCGGCACGTAAAAAACACGTTTCAGAAGACGATTATGCGATATTATGACTCGGTGTTCAATATTAAATAAATAGTTAAGACATTGTGAAATTAATTATCATATTTATTAATGCAGACAAGATACATAATATAATCATTAAATTGTAAAATAAGCTCATTTTTGTTTTTGAATTGTTCTTTCATCCTTCTTCTTTTAAACAAAGCTTTAGGTTTTTTATTTTATTTTCACTCATTTATTTTGTCCATCATGACAAACAGCAGAGTAAGTTATGTGATTGGACAACAGAAAACCTAATTACGAAACCGTCCAAAGTCTCGAAACAAGATATTGTTATGGTATATTATCTTGCTTCAGGGGCTCTTTACTTTTTACCAGCTTTTCAAAAAAGTACTTTTTGGAAGAAGAAAAAAACTGCTGGAATAAAGTAAACAATGAACAAAGTTATTGTGAAAAGGAACAGGATAAAATTTTCACAGTAATGCGCTGAGGTTTTAAAAAGTATTTAATTGTTTCATTATTTTAATGCCTCTATTAATTTAATATTGAACAGTTTGAAACTCCATAGCCACGGCTGAGCTTTCTGTAGACACACGGTTCATGATGAAGCGTTTCTTATCTTGTTCATCGCTGCATGGAGAGGATTGCTTCTCTGTGCTGAAGCTGGCCTAGCAACCTGAATTTTGGCATCTACTGTGACAGCAATGGTTGAATTATTGCCTTCATGGCTTCCCTGCGGTATTTTGAAGACTGTGTGTGTTGTCTGTGTTTAAAAGAGGTGGTAGGGCTTTGTGACTGTTTATTGAACACAGAGAGTCTGAGACACTCAGTTAAGGCCACATAGCAAGCAATACAATTAAGTATATTATTTATTATTTATATATAATTTGAAGAGAGAAGATATCTGAAATCTTTGATGATACCAGAAACCCAAAAACAGTTTGGGAAATACATTCACACAAATATTACCATAATTCATATAGTCCTACTGGTGGATTCTTTTGTAGTTCCACTGCCAATGTCGCCATTTTGAGTCTTGAAAAATGTTTTTCATTTCTCGTTTTGCTTCTCTAGTCTCAATATATGTGCTTTTCCATTTAAAAAGATATTTTAAACAACTAATAATTGTTTTTTAAATAGAACAGGTTTTGAAATATTTGTCTCTGACATTTTACCTATACACAAATCAATGGGGGTAAATTAAGTTTTGTTTGTTGTGCTCAAAGCTTTTAGACTTCAGTGTCAGTATTATCAGTAGTATATTGGGTCTGTTTCAGTAGAAAGTAGTTCCAGTAAAAACTGTTCACAGTGAGCTCTGTGGATTATCCCGAGTAACCAAAGCAATTAGTCAGGAAAGAGATGTTAAACAGGCATTTTTTTGCTGCATCACAATCAAAATGCCATTGACAACCTTCTTACTATCAATACAGAAATCTCATAGATGGACATTAAAACCTGCTCAATTAAGCCAAAACTATCTGCATGACTAGGTCAAAGAGTAACACTGCTTTATGTTTATTATTTGGGTGAATGGACTCTGTAATCCACCTGTTTGGTGCTGGATTGGATTTATCCCGTTAATGTGAATAACCAGCTCAATCACCTACGGTTTACTGCTAGTAAATCACTAACTAAAGTAGAAACAGACTAAACGAAAGTGGTGCTCCAGAAAAAAGAAATTACAACACTGAACTCTTTAAAAAATACCTCCTGTAATGTGCTGATCATCGCAGACTGATAATAACATGATTAGGGTGATAGGTGTGTTTTATGCTTCAAGCCTGCATCCCTCCATCCCAACATTCTTCTTCTTCTACAACTGTCCCAATGGGGGATTTATTAATGATCAACACCTAGGTGTCCTTGCCACTGAACTTAAAGTCACGTAGAGGAAAGGATGACTGAGGCTTCAAGCCTTCATTGGCAGTAAAATCCCATTTTTAAACACGTTCTTAATTGTGATCCAAATTTCTTCCAAGGTATGTTTCATTCATTTCATAAAAATCTTTTATGGACACAAATAAATCAGTTCTTTGACTGACTAGAAGTGCAGTGAACTCTGAGTTGCCTTAAACAGGGGAGGGTTTTAGGGAGGTTATGCTGCTTAAAACAGCACTTTGGTGGGGTGAGAAAGAGAGGACTCAAGGTGAACACACACAAAGGAATTTATTCTAAAGAAATATTATTTACACGTACATGTTTTTGTCATGTAAGTTTGTTAAAAGGCCGTTTTGAAGATTTCATGGGCTATCAAGGTTGATTTTCTGTCATTTAGTTAGTTTAAGTTATGTTAACCCTTTTAAGGACTCTACAACAACAATTCAACTACAAGCACATATGATGGAACTTGAAGACATGCTTGTAACACTTTTCAAATTGCGGTTGTTTTAGGGGGTATTGACTGTTAAAAGTGGATGTACTGTACATCCAACACAATGTTTCCCAACCTTTTTGGCCCATATCCCCTTAAAACAAAGCTTCTATGTCTACGTGTAAGTTCAACCAAAGAAAACTGGGGCCTTAAGATGTAAAGATGTGTTGTCAAGTTATCGATGAGAGAAAAAAGTTGAATATTTTGTGCAGTAGGAATATATTTTTTCTGTTTTACTCATGGCCCCTCAGATTTATTTTTGGTTTGGAATCACAGCTCTAAAATATAAATAATAAAATTTTCTACACCACATATTGCTACGGATCCAGACCACTTTTCTACATTATATTTTCTATGCAAAGTCAGGTTTCGTGTGAGCAAAGCAGTGATCCTTTTAACTGTTTGATGTGCCTTGATTGTGCTGCCTCCTGGTGGTTTGAACACAGTGGTGCATGCACTGATTTCTCATTTGAAAATCAAGTCAATTGTTTTCTCATCTTTTAATTTGTTTTAATTTAGTTATGCCCATACACATTGGATGAACTGAAGAAAATGTGTCCTTATGTCTGAAAAACAAGTGTAATTCTGGCACTGTGCTATTTTGACTTTAGAAACTCTTGATGCTGTGGCCATGGTGCCACCTCTTCATCAATGACTGGAGATTTCTTAAGATCTTCAGCTTTTCATTAAAGAGAAGAAATTGGTGCAACAGCCTACATCCTGAATTCAGTCTCTAGGTCGGTGTAATTGAAAATTCAAAAAAGTTAAATCAGACGAACAAAGTTTCAGATGATGAAGAACCTAATGTTCATACTGTCAGCAACCTGAAGACTGTTGATTTGCTGTTTACGTCTTCACCTGCTGCTCTTCAACGCTCGTTGGCTAAATGTTTATGGTGAAAGGTCGATTTTGATTTTTTTCTGGCACACTGAAGATTGATTTATTTAATCACAGAGAGATCTATTTTTCCATTTGACAAATGTCTGTAATTTTTCTATTATCAAATCATTCTACCGGAGTGTTGTTGGTAAAATAAAATAAATGATGAAATGACCCATCTGTGTTTTGATTTGTGAAAAATGTGCTTCATCTGGTTTTGGGACTATAATTAAAAAATATGTCTTTGCTGATGGCAGTTGGCAAAACAGTTATTGGCCAGCTTATAATAATTTTGGTCCAAAAGCCACAATTAACTCCCTGAACTTGACACAGGTACAAACATCTTCACTGAATTCAGAAGTTTGAAAAAAAGAAAGAAAACGGGAGTCGGAAAAAGGTGCACAAAGTTAGTTGCATGCCTTGTGTAAGCAAGGTGCAAGATAACCCATTCTAATCTTTCAGTTTTGGTATATGTACAATTTCTGTCTAAGACACCTATACCAATGTTATACATTTTGTTGAGTTGTGTACTTAAACTATCCAATATGTTTCCAACAATGTTCAAACCCAAATAAATCAGTATTTTTAATTTAATGACAAGGGACCTTTCGTTTGGTCAGTAGTGTCATGTAACCTTTGACCCCTCTAGTTACTCTAACTTTCATCAAAACACCAGACACACCACATGAGTAATTGTAAATCATATTTTTCTTCTGCGACACAGCATCACTTTTTTTTTTTACAGTATTACAGTAATACAGAAGAGAACTTAAGATATTTTAACATTTATTGATCCTTTCCTAAAGCAGAGCTTCTCTGCTGTCAAACTTATTAAAACTGCTTCACTAATTGTGTGAATGCTGATTCAGCAACTTTCTTAGTTTGCTTCTAACTTCTGCATATGTTTATTTACAAAAACATTAAAATATCAAAATGTTAAGCTCCTTAAGGACATGGTGGCTTCTTTCTGCAAAAAAGCCCAAACCAACAATGTGTTAGTTTATCCCTCAATACTTTCAGACTTCCCTATGTGAGACACTTTGCTTCAAGCACTATGGTCCCTGAAAATGTAAATCATTCACATCAGGTCACAAATATGTAATTTCATATTTTTTTTTAAGACTGAGTTGTTTCCAAAAAACACAGGGTTACTTTTAGCAAATGTTACTCAAAAAGGAGAAAGTAGTGTATTAGTTGAGGACTAATTTCAGCTGTGGATAAATACACATATGGAGTGCTAATAAGTACACTCAAAAAAATCAAGTCTGTGTGAACAGTTTAAACCCAACCGATATATGATAAAGTAGTGGTACTGTGTATAATGCAAGAGTCAATGTGAAATATTAAGCCTTCATTAAAGTAAAGCAATTTCAAAATAAATTAATAAAAGAAGCATTAAGACATACTGCATCACCTCTTTCCTTTGATTAGGTCTCTAGGATATTCTGACTCAGAATAAACTGTGTGTGGCTGCACAGGAACAAATTGTCAATTGTTATCAATTCATTGTTATTTTTGGTGTTCTCCTGGGATTTGGTAATCTTAAAAAAATACCACCAGGTTTATCTGTGGTTGATACAACAGCGAACAGGTATCCAAAAAAGTATAAGCCACAATTTTACTATTTGTACTGCTTGCAAAATTTAATACATCATTATACAGTTGTCTTAATGCAATAAAGTAAACCACCAAAAAAAAAAAAAAAAGAAAAAATTGTACACACATACTCCAAGCATCCTTGTGACACGTCAGGTTTTTGTTAAATATATACGTATATGTGTGTATTTATACATTTCAATATAGTCATGACATCTGTACAGAGGGAATCAGGCTACAAATATTTACTTTATTAGTTATATTTTTTTAATATATCAACAGGCCACTGTGAAAATGTAGACATCGTACAGTCAAGTCTTGTGTAGGCCATTCAAAAGGCTTAAAGCAACATGTTACATGCTTTGGCTGTAAAACAAATGCCTCGCAGTAATTCTAATAATAATAATAATAATAATAATAATAATAATGAAATTTGAATAATATACACACATCCACAGAAAACTGCACATCATGTGCTTTGTATCCTGCCAGATTGTTTGCTTCAATATCTAGCTTCACATTTTCTGTTTCTGCGACTGGAGACAAATGAGAAAGAGGGTGAAAGACAAAGCAGTAATGTTACCACTCAACTTGGGAACCATGGTCCATACACTTTATGTCTTCAGACAGTTCTGACACATTTCTCCAAGAATTGTGAAGGTGACATTTTACAAACAGCAGCAAGTGGCGGGACAAGAAAGCAAACAAGGCTACGTGCTACAGATACAGCAGCCAGTGGAGAAGACCACACATCCTTTTCTGTAGCATTAAAGGCAACTAAATAATAATGGCAAGGTCTAATCCAAGGAAGAGGACATGTCATGGATGCCTGATTGCCACGTCTGTTACAGAGTGCCAGTTTTAAGAGTCGCATGGGAAAAAAAAATGGAAGACAAAGCAAAAACAAAATACCCTCATTCAAGACCTTTATTTTCTTAAGTCTCTTTAAAACAGCAGCTCTTGGCTCATGGTTTTTATCTTCTCCCATCACTCATAGTTTCACAATGGCACAATGTGCTCTCTCATTCAGAAACACTCTTCAGCATCAAGGTTCTTTGTTCAAGTAAATTACCGCCAGTGTCCTCCCTTATAATTATCATAATAGTTATCACAATGAAAATCACATTATCTTGAACAAAATAGGAGCAGTATGTTAAAGGTGGAATGCAGCTATTTAAAAAAAAATGTAAACAATGACTGCTCGGATTTCCTCAGGAAGCACGATTGGACCCAATGGGGAGCTTGACTTTTGTTTCACATTTAAACGCAGCAAAAGAGCTTTATGTTAACTTGGTAAATACAACCTTGATTCCTTTCATTTATATTGAATATATGCCATGTAAAGAAAGAAAAGATCAGAGAAAAGTTATACCACCTTAAGTTTTGTCTGATTGCTGTAGTTTGTGTAATTTTCTCTCGCCAGTGGGGTCAACAGTCGCCTTCATGGGATAAGATGCTCAAGTCAGGTAAAACACTAAATAATAGAAAATAATAATCAAGAAAAAAATAATTATAATATCAGCAATCATTCGGCATCACACTGACTGTAGTTTGTATTCTGGTAACAAACTCTGCACATGCAATTTGGAGAGGAAAAAATCAGAATACACCGATGGCCGCACGGTGTTAGAGACTCATGTTTAAGAAACAACTGATCAGAGATCTGCACTATTAAAGAGGAAAACACTGGAACAGGGCTTTAGTGGATTTCAGTGTGTCTCGGCCTATATAGGTTAATGTCTAAAGCATGACGCAAGCAGCTCTGTACACAATGTTCTGAGATTATAAAGAACAATTCAAGTAAGGCAACATGTTGACATGAGATGAAGGAATGGATGCTGTAATGTTTTTTTCTTCTTCTATCTATTCTTTGAAATTTATCAGTTGCATGTAATGTGGGCTCACCTTCGTCACAAAAAAGTGGAGCACTGTGGGTAAAGCTCCACTCTCAAACCTCAGCCTCTGTGAGTAAAACGACTGAAAATGCATCAAAACACCAAAGCACAAGTTCCATTTTGGTGATTGAACAACTTTGCTAAATTCAACAGAAAATGAATGGAACTTTTGTTATGTAGGGGCGGCAGCTGTGTTAGGCTTTCACTAGAGCACACACACCTTCATATGAAGCCACCTTACTGTCATCCTGTGCCTGGCTGGCTTCTCTACACACCAAACAGCTACAGTAGTCTGACCTCCAGAGGTGATTTGTATGTAAACTTGTCACACGGTGTTTGCTGCGTGGTTCAGTGCGAGTGATTGGCAAAGGAAAATACCAGCAAGTACAGTATTGTGGAAGAAGTGGTGAAGCTGTTGTGGTTGGCAGTTTAATTGACATTCAGTATGTTCTACTTGAATATTTTGTGTGTGAAAAGAGAATTTGGCAGACAGCGTACAACCATTGATTTCTATTTAAAAAGAATACTCCTGGTCAATGTATTTATACAGTGCCAGCTCTCCCAGACCAGATTGTCCATTTGTTTGTGGTAGTGCAGGATGGTGCAGCGATAATATCAGTTGTGCTACAGATAGCCGCAGTAGACCCACCAGCCAGGTTAGCTGGGCTTTTGCAGTTTTTCAGCCATATTTGACCTTGTCCAAAATGCAGCGACAATCACAAGTCTGCTTTACATTTTTCAGGTTGGTTTATCCAGCAAACCCTCACACATATGGTGGATCCTGCTGGAGGCTAGGTGGATGAGGAGGGTGGAAGAAAGTTAATTGATTTCAAAGTAAACTGATTATCCATCTCATTCATCCTTTTTGCATCCACACCACCTCCAGTGAAGTCAAAGTCCTGCTGCAACCAGAAGAGAAATGGCCTCCAGTAAAAGCTCCGTGTGTTTACCTGCGTCTGAACAGATGAGGGTTCCTGTGTGACGGGGAAGCTCCCATAGGTTTGTGCAAATGGATGAGCGGATGTGAGATCCACCCTTCTTTATGCATCACACTCATCCGCAGAGACACTGAAGGAGAACAAAGACATTATCAGGTCGCATCCAACCTGAACCTGTTCACTCTCCTGATCAAGGGTGCCGTTCTCCTGCAACTGTGGTTTGATCCAGAGGGATTATGGGGGGAAAAGGCAGAACATTGTGGAGTTTGGGGCAACAGTACAGACTACAAAACGAAGGACAAAAGTGTGGGTACTGCTGGGGCCACAGTGCAGCTCTGGACAATTGGAGGCCTCCCCAGACAAGTAATGGACCCTCCTCTACAGTTTGAGGCGGATGAAAAGGTAGAAGAGAAGGAGAAAAAGAGCAGGGAACAGTGAAGAGGAGTGTTGGGGAACGGCGAGGAGGCACTTACTTGTCCTCTGTGTGCTCAGGGATGCCAGCAGCGGCCAGTGCAGCTCGGTATTGCTGCAGGACCCCTCTAACGCTCTTCACAAACCCCTTGGAGAGCGGGAAGAGTGGAAAGCCAATGTCCGGGTAGCCACTGCCCTCTGGCAAGAAACTCCGGTAGCTCTTTCTCCGTTTCTTTGGTCGCACCACCGGCTGGCTTCCTGTGGAACCCACCCCTCCTCCACTAACAATGACTGAACCGGATTCGGACGTCACGCCACGGATTACAGGGCCAGCAACCATGGCGCCACCCAGAGAGGTGCTCCCCTGGGTGCTGTCGCAGTCTGAGTTCTGGCTCAGCTCCTGCTGAGACGCCACTGTAGTGGAAGGACTCAGCCCAGAATCCTCCAGCTCCTCCTCCATAATACTTGTAACTCCTGTGACCCCCTCCACCCCAGGCTTGCTGGGGCTGCTGTGAGCCACCGCCACGGGCCCCTGCTCGTCCAGAGGCTCCACAGATGAAGCTCTGTCTTTGGAGTGTTGAGCCCTGGAGGACATGTGTGCTACCTGCCCCCTCTCAGCACCGTCGTTCAGCTCAAGCCACGCATCCAGACGGTGGACGAGCCGCCAGCCGTTAGAAACAAAGTGATCCTGGATCTCCTGTTTGAAAACCTCCACCGGATGCTGAAGGAGCTGCGTCATGGACTGGACCATCTTGATCAGGGCCATCTCGTTGTAGCAGCGGCTGTTCTCATATCCCTCCTGTAGGCCTCGGTCACTGTCAAAGCCAGCCTCGTTATAGTAGGGCTCATTTACGAGGATAAGGCCTGCAAAAAGACACACATGTATATGTGCAAAACTTTGAAGTTCATGATAAAAGGCGGGCAAACACTACCAGTAGGTTCAGAGTGGCTATTTCACTGCGTGGTGGAGAACTTTTTAACTAAAATCTGGTGAGGAGATAACAAACTCACACTTCAGTGAATACTGAATTCTACAGTTAAACTCTGAGCCAGCGAGATACAGATTGGTGTGTGTGTGTGTGTAAATTCTAACCTTGTATGGAGATGAGGACTTGCAGCAGACTGGACTTGCTGGTCCACCTCTCTGTGCCCTGTGGATCACCAGAAAAGAAAACAACAAATCAGGAACAACTTCTAAGAAAAGCACAGATATATACATTTCAATTTAATAAACTAGTGTTTTTCTTTCTACATCAAGAATTTTCAAATGTCTTGTTTTGTCTTACTCTAACCCAAAGCTATTCAGTTTACAATCATATAAATGAGTGCCAAATTAATTTTCTTTTGTTAATTGACTTGTCCATTAGTTGGTGTGTAGTACCCTGTCCGTTACTTTCAGTTACCATCATTGCAATTTTTTCACAAAGTTGTCAAAATCAAGGAGTTTAAACATTTACATTTCATTTAAACAGGTAACAGAACCACAATTGTTCCAAGTCGAGTTCCAAGGAGCAGGTTTCATTTGGTTTAAGTTACCTTGACACACCACCGTCTCACATCTCAACACTTTAACTACAGGTCAACATCAGGTTGTAAAACAGCACTCACCTTTCCGATCCAGGTGCCCAGCAGGCTGACGCAGACCTTGCCGTTGTCGTAGAGGTTGGGATTGAGGCGGCCGCCGCACTGCGACAGGTAGCGAAACAGAGGCGGCACAGACGGGTAAATGTTGGGCAGCTGGATGTCAAACAGGAACAGCGCGTCTTCGTAGGGCGTACGGGTCGGTCCTTTGATCAGAGCAGAGAACAGGTCCTGTGTCCGAGAAAGCAAAGACCTTTATGGCACGTTTTATGCTGTATGCAGTCAGTGTAATCTGTTTGATGTGTAACACTGAGGAAATGTTTAGATAAGAAAAGAAAGCAGTACATTATAGCTCCAATGAAATAATGAGATAAGGGTGGCCAGCTTCTGTCTTAAAGTTATTAATTAGTTTTTAAATATCAATACTTTATTTCACAAAAAAGCCCTGCTGCTTTCTGTAACATAGATGAGCCTACTTCACTTCAGTCTTACTCCCTGCTGTTGTTAATGTTTTGAAGACCAAAAAGAAAGGCTCATAATTTATAAGCTATGGCTTTATTAGATTGTCTAATGACGCTTAGGATTAATTTCAAAGTCTGTGGTTGTATTTATCATACGTATCTGTGAAGAACTCTGCATGAGAAATTAAAGTTTACGCAGGCATGCCACCATTTCAGCTTTTAAATGTGTACACAGATGTTTAACCACATGATATTTAAAATTATTTCTGGAAATCTCAAAAGCTCAAAATCTTATGGACCCTTGATCAAGACCATAATATTAGCCCGTGGTAACGGTAATCATGCAGTGAAATCTGACCAGACAATTAATGAGTAATTATTGTAAATTCTGTTTTCTTGATATGTGCTGTACAGTCTTCCAGCAGATTTACCACCAAAGATGGACAGAAGCTGCCAGTATTTTTAATAGTAAGAGTACTAATCTTTCTCAATGAATCAAGGGGGATGATGTATTAACAAAAATTGTAGTAATGACAGGAAACCCACCATGCGATCTTCAAATGTTTTGACCATGATGCCGTCCGGCAGGGACGTTGCTAGTAGAGCCATTTCTTTCCTCACTGTGCTGAAGAATTTCTTTGCCTCTGCTGGCTGAAACTCCATTTTTTTAAATGAGTGTGTGTCTAAAAAAAATTATATATATACACAGAGAGAGGGAGAGAGAGAGAGAGAGAGAGAGAGAGAGAGAGAGAGAGAGGGTGATTAAATAGCAATGCAGAAAAAATGAAAAACAACGAAATACAACTTGATAGCTTGTGTGGCCAAGGAACTAATCAAGCTAAAATGTGTATGTGTGTTTAAGTGTGTGTCAGCCAAGTGTGATTGCAGATTGGAAATGCAAAGCAGGCTTCTTTTTGTCGTCTGAATGTTTAGGAAAATCTTCACAATTCTCACCTGGTGCCCACTCCAGCACTGAGAACACCTCTCCCTTGGCGCTAGTAAAGGTGACACCAGGCCTGCCACCACTCTGTTGGCACAGTACCGGTGTGTCACTGAGAAACTCACTGGGCCATTCTTGTCCCCCCACAGGTGTCTGCGGCTCTTGCTGGGGTTTTTCCTCTCCAGCTCTCTCTGCCTGAACCGTCACAAACTAGCAGGTGAGACAATCTAATGTTGCACTCATTTACTGCTCATTTATTTGGACTTCATTGGCAAATTTTTGCACAAATTAAATCAACTCGGCAACGTTGTGTATTCATTTAACACCTACCTCTGTCCCCGCTCCTCCACTCCCCCCCGCCTCCACCACAGCCTCCATCTTCTCCTCCTCCACGATGGCCACGTTGTCCAGTGTCTTCCTCAGGTTCTCCTGCAGCTTCTTAATGTCATCCAAGAAGCGTTTCTCCTTGGTCGGTTTCTCGGGGGCCGTGGGAGTCACCGAACTTGCTACATTAGTCGTCGAAGCGGGTTCAGCGGAGGTTGGAGAGGTTGGAGAACCACCGGTCCAGAGCTGCTCCACAGTCATGTTTTTCAGGCTCTCCAGGATCTTCAGGGCCTCTTTCAACTCCCTGAAGCCCCGAGAGGCGCCATCTTTACTTGGCTTCTCTGCTCCATTAACTGCTGCTGGAGTGGTTCCTAATTTATTAAGGGTATAATAAATGGATCAGAAATGTCAAACAAGACACAGGTAGAACGCTGTTTTGTAACTGTACGTAATATTGGATTCAGATCTGGCGAAGGTGCTTTTTAGATCCTGTTCTCTGGAACAAACTGACAGTGACGACTGGAAACATTTGTAGGGTTTCTCAGATTTATGGTGACAAATTCTCTCTTTTACTATTTTTAATGGTCTGTTTTTTCTTTTACTTTAACTTTTATATAACGTTTACTTTCAAATAATGTGTGTGCGCGCACACATTAACATACAATTAAAGGCAAACCATCTCGAGTTTAATTGTAATCAATTGTGCTATATAAATAAAATATCCTTACCGTGCCTAAAGACACAGATTTCACTTGAAACTTTAACACCACAGTTCTATGCACAAAACTATCACATAGGTGGCACGGTAACACTATTCCTTCGAAATGAACAATAACATAAATGTAACAAAAAAATAAGCTGTGCACCTCCTCCAGAAGCAGGACTAGCAGCAGCCACAGAACCCTCTCCCTCCTCCACAGGGGCTCCTTTAGTGGGGCTGGGGACTCCAGCTTTGCTGCCCTCTTGAGGGGAGATGATGAACGTTGCAGAGCTAGTGGGGGTGGAGGTCGGGGTCGCTGTGTCGAGGATATCTGCATTGTTGACATGGCTGTCTTCCTCAGTGGTGAGGCCGTTATCCGTCTCCCAGCTGTCGCTCTCGTCCTCCCACTCCTCAGTGGACAGGACGCTGCTCGTCTCCTCCACCGAGTCGTAGTCTGTCTCCTCGATCTCAGACTCTACATTGTAGAGGTGCTGTGTGTGTGTGTATGGGTATGTGTGTGTGTGTGAGTGTGTGTGTGTGAGAGAGAGAGAGTGATTATTAGGAGACAGACATCTCACTACTAATGTCAAAAACGATATTCAATTTCATTAAGGACAAACATTTACCTGCGGCAAGACAATGGTCGTCGAGTTATCCGCCCACACCACTTCCACTTTGCTGCTCACATCCACCCTGCACACCTGTCCGACCGACGTCTGAGCAAAGGAGGATGTGGAGACACAGGACAACCATTAGTAACAGCCAACAACACCTTAAACACTCTAAAAATAAGACTAAAATGGTCTGAGAGGATATAGCGAGTTTAACGGCGAAAAAATGAGTCTATGTGCCAGTTGCATGTTTCAAAATGATCGTACTTAGTGTCTTTATTAATCTATGGTGTATTTAGGAGAAACATGCAATAAACCAATCCCATTTCCTTTAGAAGCCAGGCGTGCTTGTATCTTGGCGCATTGCTACTATGATGGCGGATTTGCTAAGCAGGAAGGAACGATTTTGAGGAGAAGAAACTCATCTGCTAGTGCGTGAAGTGAAAGCGCATGATCACTTTCCGCTGCCTCAAGATAGCGATACGCCAAGAATGCACCTGAACACACCTCCTTGTAAGACTAGCATGCCCACGAGCGCACAGATGGGCGCAGGTGCATTTGCTATTTAAACAACCGGGGCGCTGGAGCATGATCTTGCAAGAGCATAATTTCAATTTTCTCAGCAAGTTCATCTGGCATCGAGTAATGCTGCTCTTTAACATTATACTCTTGTAACCGAGCTGAACCAATCCTATCAGTGTATCTGATGGGCCAGAGGCGAGCTAAACAGATGGATACGTCACCCCATGTAGTGTTGAGATTAGTTGTAGTGTTATCCAATTGCATGCAGTGAGATTTTCAAATGCACGCTTGGTGCAATCCCCTCGAGATGGGCGACTTTCATTACTCGTTGCCAGACTGTTAATCTTTCGGATTTGGGTCTGGATTTCCAGGCTAAGTTTATTAGGTAAAGATAGCTAATACAAACGCAGTGTGATACAGTAACGCAATAAATGTTAACTTAAAGAATGCTCAGTTTTTAGTGCTGTTTATTGCATTTTACTGAGAGGTTTCTCTATTTTTCCCACCCCATTTGCCCCAATTGTTCTCACATCGTTTTCGCAGTCATGTCCGTTCTCAGAATTCCATATTCTAATGACAATGTCGGTGGTGCGGAAGTGGAAATCTGGGTGATCAACGATGTCGTACACACTGACATCCTCCTCCATACCGAAAACCTGAAATAAACCAAAAAAGAATACCAGGCCGATTTCATTTCTACTAAAGACTCACATACAGCAGCCAGGTATCACAACATAACACCAAGCCCCCCCAACATATATTGATTATTGCTTTCCTGACTGACCTCCACGTCGTCGCTTCTGGAGTTGAGTTTGATCCACTTGACGACACATGTTCTGCCCTTGTGATCACCAGACTGGATCACACCATACACTCCCGGGTCCTGGAGGGCTTGGGCTGAGAGAGAGCAAGAGTGAGCACGCACACACACACACAACGAAAGAAAGATCATAGAAAACAAACACTTGAAACCTGTAATCGCAAAGATTTATAAAAAAAAACATACATCTGCATGAATGAAAATAGTTTGGCTTTAACTTTCCAGCCTTAACATACATCACCGTCTTTTCAGTCCCTTTTAAAGACCCAAACTTGGCATAGTTTCAGCAAAGACCTAGATACTGTAGTTACTAGGTGGCAGAGTGGCCTATATACAAAATCTCATTGCAGTCTACAGGGACAGAAATCGGACTATTTCTGAAATGGTCATGTACGGTCACGTTCGAAAATCGTGACCTGTACACAAAATAAATGACATTTACGTGACCTGTACACGAATTAATCAAAATAACGTGACCATTTCACCAACTGGCGTGAGGCCGGGTCTATCTGACACATGCTGGTCTGAAGAGTTGAGACGTGACAAAATAAAAATAAAACACAAAAAGGATAATTTTTGGAATCAAACTGTTTTTCCTTACGTCGTTTGTCTACTACAAAGTCCCCGGGACAAAACTCATGGCTGTCAAGGTGCTGGATTGGGATGAGGTTGTTTGATCGGATCCCCTTCTCCACCCGCCCGTCCTTCCACATAACATCAGCTGTGGTCTTTGTGGATACAACTTCCACTGCAACCCTGGACAAACAAGCAAAGGCAAATATTAACAATGTAAAAACTGCCTTGCCTTTTATTATACAGAGAACAATTTCTCTCTTGTGGTTTACTCATCAGAAAAAGATTGCTACTGCTATTTTTACCCTCCTCCTATCCTGTCCACTCATCTACTGTAGCAACTATCTTTACAGAACCACTACATTTACCTCCCCTCTTGGAATGTTGAGACCCCAACATTCCCTCTCATTCTCTCTTTTTTCAAGGTCTCAGTTCTAAATAGGTTTTGATTTAGAAAATATGAATCTTGGCAAAGAACAGAACATCTGCAGTGCTGTTTTTGTTTGGTAAAGTAAAACAAGCCAGAGAGAGTGTGAACTCTGTGTTGTAAACTGAGGATGAGGGTGACAGTGTGTGGTTGAGAAGATGACACCATCAGTAGTCTGAAAGACTGTGTGTGAGGCTGCTGTGGAGCACAGATCAAGCCCTTTGACAAACAAGAGAGAGCTTGGAGGGAAACACAGACACACTGTTGTCTGATTTTCGGGGTCAGCAGCTGTTGCTTTATCCAGTCTGCAACAGATAATGTCATTGGTTAAATTTTTACACCAAATTTCTAAAACGGTTGCAAGGAAGCACCAGACCAATCATTCTTGTAGATATTCCAAGTGTCAAAACATTTAAGTTGATCCCCCGGACTCTGGATTATTTACTCAACATTTTTACGTACTGGCAGTAGGGAATGAAGAAGGAATGAATATATGTATTTAACAAGGGATGAAACGTTAAAAAAAATTTTTTTTTAATAAATGGGAAAAACAAATAAAAGTACAAAGTAGTTCAAGCAACAACAACACAGTGGAAAAGGAAAAAGACAACACTACTGGAGTTTTGTTTACTGGTGTTAACCCACCGGTCTCCAGGCTTGAACTCGCGGGAGAACTTGGTCCTCTTCTTCTTGTGCTTCCTCTTAAGGTTTCGGATGGAGAGTGGGATGCTCTTTTTACGGTTGGTTCCTAAACCGCCGCTCTGAGAAGAGGCTGTAGAGCTGGCTGATGACGTCAGCGAGCTGCAACCAGGATAATAGTCACAGGTCAACATCTCATTTAGTCATACAAACTGCACACACATAAACAGTGCAGTGTTCCTCTAATAAATTGGTCAGAAAAAGTTAGAAAATAGTTTTAAAAACTCTTCCCAGTCCAAAATCCAAAGATACTCCATTTAAATCATAGAAGAACCTCAGAATCACCTTTGAAAATTTGAACCAGAAAAGTTTAGTTTTCTTTTTTGCTGAACACAATGGCTTCAACAGTTAAGCAATTACCAAAATGGTTACGGATAAGTGTTCTGTCAATCAACTAATGGATTAATTGACCAATAGTTAAAGCTTTAATTTACAGTACAGCAAAAAAGAACTGGGCTTAATGTAGAACTATGTAAAGATCATGCAGATATCCTTTAGGACAATAGTCTGAATTAAGACACACAGGAGAAACTTAAGTTTCACATTCTGTTGAGGCCGGGTTTGAGAGATGATGATTCAGCACTGCGGTCATTTTTGAAGCTCAAAAAGCCAACTCTATCTTCAGAAAATGCTGCAAAGAAGCTAAATTGACAAAACGTAATTCCATCACTTACATTTGAAGGGCTAATAGTCCTGTTAAACCATACCCAATATTTCAATAATAAAAAGTAAAATCAAAACATACAGTCTCCTGTCTGACTCTCTCCATCCCACACAAACACACATGAAATGGATTTCATATAGAACAAGTCAGCTCCCACATTTCAAGATGACAATTCAAGAGACAAATCAACCTACCAAATAAATGCAATTACTTAACAGACCTGGTATCGTCAGTGTCTTCTGCAGCCTCGTCATCAGCGTCCTGCTCTCCGTGTTCAGCCAAAGGGTCATAGGTGTTCTGGGAGTCCGGAGGGTTCTGGAAGGGCCCCACGGGGCCGTTGTTGTTGTTGTTGTTGGGATGAGAAGTGTCTGTCTGCTCTGATTTGAGCTCTACTGGTGCGAGATAAAACATTAGGAATTAAATTTAAGCAAATGATGGATAGATCATCTTTTTAAAACAGGAGATTAAATAAATGCTATAAATTTAAAACCCAATATTATTCAGAAGTGTAAATCTTTGATTTCTTTGTCAGTCTCTGTCTCAACAAGCTCATAGAGACCAAGTACTTTAGGATTTTAATTTGAAATGGCTTCACAGAGAGAGACACTGTCATGTTTTATTTTCCTGGATCATGAAGACAGATACAGTACATTTCTGAGCTGTAGTGGAATGCACTTCAGCGCAATTTCCAATAGTCTGTTCCCTCTGTACTGAGCCGCCCTGATATCTCAGAGGAGCTTGAAATCATTCTGATTCTGCGATGCATGGAGACACTTCGTTCTCAGCTTTAGAAACTTTAGAAAAGATGTAAGCAAAAAGTAATGTGCACTCTTCTGACTGCATGCAGAGACAGGAAATGATCAAGTTTTTGTTTTGTTTTTTTAATAGTAGAATAGTATTAAATTAAATTAAATTAAATAGTTTTCCATGATTATTGTCATGATTAGCCAAATTAGTTGGACTAGAGAGATTTACAAGATCAAACCATCCTGAACTAACCAACCACTGCTGGATTTTTAAGGCAGATAAGTTAACAGTTACAATAATGTGAACCTTACCAAAAACAAACTGATAATATAGTGGCCAATATGTAATCATGATCTACTTAAAATGATAATTTGTGTTGGTGTTGTAATTTCTCATTTACACGTGATGTCTATTGCACTGAAGTGTGTGTGTATACAAAACTGTTTGGCACCTTGTACGTCGGTATTCTCAGTTTTCTTCCCCGAATCCTTCTTGAACATCCTTTTTAACTGCAACACACAACACACACACACTTTACAAATGCTCACAGTCTCTAATACCACAATATATCCATTCCTAAAATACACTCGGCATAGTGATCATCCCCTCTGAGTCCCTTTTTAGTAACTTCTTGTGTAAAACAGATGATGTTGAGTGTTAATAAGCTCCTGAGGAGATAACACGCTGTATCATCTTACATTCTTACAACCGGTAACAAGCTCTTCATATACCATAAAATAGCACTATTTAATCTATACTCTGACATATAGGAATAAATATTATCCTCACCTTTCTGGCCACGGGGTCTTCGGGCAAAACAGGGGCACCTTCGGGTCCATCACAGGTGATCCGCTTGGCATCCCCCTGAGCAGGGAAAACATATAGGGCCCTCTCTCCTAGCTGCCTCTGGGTGTGGTCGTAGTATCCTAGACGCCTCACCCTAAACCCAACAAGCACAGTAACATTACCCCGTGGACAACAAGATAGTTTCAGTTTGTATCTGTTCTTCATTCATAAATCTGTGTGAGGATAAATGGATGAATATTCAGACTGACCTGCAGAGGTTTTCATGTGTGATGATGGAGGGAGGTGGATAGACACTGTCTGAACCTTTGGGAGAGTAGCTCTTTGTGATCCACGTCACCTTCAGTTCAACCACTTTCACCTGAGAAGAGCACGATGACACCATGGAGACAATTTAGGCTTTTTATGACACATAATTACACTTTAAACCCCGATTATTCAAGTATGTGACTCCAACTGTCCATTTAAAAAAAAGAAAAAAGGAGGGGCCATCATAATCGTCTCACCTCTTCTACCACCACCCTGAACTTGCACTTCCTGCTCAGGACAGGTTTGACCCCTGACAGCCACTGTACATTAGAGAAGACTTTGGCCGGACCAATCAGGACCTGGCCTGGGTAAAAACCGTACGCCTCGTCGAAGAACAGACCCTGAAGAACAAACACAGTAATGAGGATACACTATGATTACAACTAAGAACAGGTTGTTGATGATGTATTAGCCATTTAGAACCAACACAATGATGCATTATAATCAACGTGTACAACTAAAACAACTTCACAATAAAGTCATGTTAAACAAATATTCATATATGGGAATTGCAATGCAGCATATCAGATATTTTCTGCACATTAATGTTTAAAAAGCAAACATGAAAACCCTCTGGGAAAAATAGCTGTTATGTTCTTTCTGAAAATGTAAATTCCCATTAATAAGCGTTGGAAAGGACATGGTTCACCTCCACCTGTTGAGACAACTAAAAATTGGAAGAAATTCATATACACAAAAAAAAAAGTTAAACTTCGGGCTAAAATGAAGACAACTTTGCATTGCATTTCCATTTCTAAAAAACAAATAATTGTTTTCTACAGCAGAGCAAATACTTAGAAATAGTACAATATTTCCTTATCGTACAAACTAGACTTATACACAAATATGGATGGATATTACATGGGATAACAAATAAGAACTATTTACAGACAGTGTACCAGCTATTTGTGAAGGGATCTGATCCCTGATTAGCAGCTGCTCTGTTCAGGCTGGACATACCTGAGGTTGCAGATAACAGATAGCTCGTGGCTACATACCGAATCACTGACATGTGGACAGACGTCGTAAAGCTTGGCACCGTCCTCCACACTCATGGAGCACCTGGAGGGAAGCAGAGTGAGAAAGAGAGACGACCGGTTGACACTCACTGGATT
Organism: Etheostoma cragini; assembly: GCF_013103735.1. NCBI lineage: Eukaryota > Metazoa > Chordata > Actinopteri > Perciformes > Percidae > Etheostoma > Etheostoma cragini. Next base: position 19,803,254 of record NC_048408.1, read on the forward strand.
TGGCACTGATGAATGTGTGCCAGCATGTGGACACTCTCACAAGACTCTAACAGGGTCACACAGTACAAACTGTTACACACACACACACACACACACACACACACACACACACACACACACACACACACACACACACACACACACACACACACACACACACACACACACACACACACACACACACACACACACACACACACACACACACACTCTCTCTCTCTCTCTCTCTCTCACTCTACCTGGCTCCGTTGGAGAGCTTGAGGATAATGTGATTAGTCAGGTCGTACACTTTCCCCAGCCAGAAGTCATAGGCGATGTAGTCGCCATACATAAAAGACTAGAAAAAACACAATGACAATAAGAAAATCAATAGGTTCTAACCAATGTACATTTTTATCAAAGTATTACCTTTTTGTGTGACCTAGAAGATACATTTTCAGGTACTTTCTTTCTGTTATGAACTACTATTAGAAGATATAAACTATTCTGTGAGCAATAGTATGTATTAGAAGGGTTTTGAGCTTGTGTTGAGTGTTGTCAGATGTATTGCATTTACTCTTATGTTGTGAGTATGAATGTTATGTATCTAAGATTATATTTTGATGAATTGCGAGAATGAATAGTATAGACGTACAGTATGTAATCCACTTTATGTTAAATTCTTATGAAATAATAGAAACCCCAGGAAGAGTAGCTGTTGTTGAAGACTGACAGATCTTAATAGTTATGCGGATCACTTGCAGATCAGTCTGATAAATCAACACTGCCAGGTCTACAGATTTAATTCACTCCTTTCAGGTCCAGAAAACATTGTGCTATTGTATGTTAACCGACACGAGAGATTGCTTGGATTGCAATATTTTTTAATGAAAGTTGCAGAGGTTCACCTATACTAATAGCATATTTCTAGACAAAAATCATATACAATCACTCACATACATTTGATTATCATTAACATAATGCAATAAAACACTATCCTAAACCATATGAAACAGGCAATTCAGTGACACTGTATTTGTATCATCCTAATCGCTGACTATAATGATACATTTTTAATCACATTTGAAAATATTTATTATTACTAAATGTGTGTCATTAAAAGTATTAGTTGTAGTATCTGTGAAATAAATTTGATAATGCTTTATTTAGTGGGTCTGTCATTCCCTAATAATTTCCTAAAAGATTTCCTGGAAAGAACTATATAGTTTGGTATAATCAGAAAAAAATAATGGCTACAATTTAGTACATAGACTGTTGTCAGGCATTTGCTACTTTTGCTAAACTGAAAAGTAGTAGAAATGTTTGAGAGTGTCTGTATGTATGTATGTTTATTCTAAATTACATTCCAGAAAATGATGACCTGTGCAACCAGCGTTACCATAAATGTATTTAAAGGAGTATTAAGGCCCTTCAGTAAAATGTCTTACCCAGATGTGCTGCAGGTCTTTGCTGTTAACTGGATACAGAACACAGTTTGTTCCCACTAGTTTCACTGCACACTCAATGTCAATGTTGGTCACAATACCACACTGGCTGTCCTGTAATGTAACAAATACACGTTCAGTTTACCATCATATCAATTATTCTCACTGCTACAGTTTCCAATTGATTAACAAGGACACTTAGGTATTGCTTGTTAAAAACTAAAATTTTAAAAATAAATCCACTTCCCTGAGGTCCACAAGAATCACTGGATAGAGGGTATGTGAACGAGACAAGACTTGAATTTCAACCAAAAGTGTTGCATTTGTATTCAGATTGTGAGTCGTTGTACTGCATTAACACAAAAAGTCTCCTTTAAGACCTTTTTGAAGTGTCGACCTGTAATGTTATTCAAGTCATGTCTGATGCAGCAAATAGCAACAGGACTGACAACTAGAGACTTGATTGGAAGAAAGCTAGAAATGACAAGACAGAATGAGAAGTGAAAAAAAACTCCACTTACATTAGAATTGTTTCGTCGCACCATGTCTCTAATAACGATAGATCGATCTTCAAGTTTCAGCTGTAAAAGAAAGAGCAAACATATTTAGAAAATGCTGGCAAACACAGCTGGGTGACCTCATCTTTCAGAAATCGTACACTGACAGAAGCTGCTGCTGGGTGTTGGTGGTCACTGAAATTGTATCATCATTTTCTAATAACAGCAGAGAATAACTACTCACATCAATGGCCCCATGATGAACCTTGGAGAATAAGTTTGAAATGACCAAACTACACATAAATCTCATTCACACTTAGACCATGACAACATTACGGATACGATTTGTGACAGCCTTGTCTTGGTTCCGCTCACAGCCATGAAGACTGCAGCATGGACAGTCAGCAGAGCTGCAATGCCCCTGAGAGCACAATTAATTATTTTGCCAAAAAGTGACACATTTCACTGAGCTGGCCTAGTTTGAGAATGGTTAAGGAGTCACCAACCATATTGTCATTATCAATTTTAATCAATCCATTGAAATAAAAATAGGAGCTGTAAAATGCCATTGGTTACAACTAGAGAACCCACAGCTTGATGGAGAGATGGAGCTAAAACAGAATTGATCAAAGACTACAAGCCAAGAGAACCAAGGGTAGAAAACAGGAGCCGCTGGGATAAACTTGGCACAAGCTCATCTCCCAGAGTCGCAGTGGGAACTCTTGTTCCCATTAGCTACATTTTGCTGTGTCATTCTGCCTGTTAATGGAAATCAAGGGCAAAAAAAGCCCTGCATTAATATGGTGTTGCTGGAGCCATTTTGCTTCAGGCATCAGCAAGATGATTAAATGTGATGCATGAAGGCCAGTTTGACTATTAGATCCATGAGATTGGAGGCTCATCAGACAGAAAAACACTGAACATTATTTTATCACTACAGTACAAGACAGGAATTAAAAAAATCCGGGAAATTATCATTTTATCCTCTGGTGCAACAATCCCCAGGTAAACATCAAAAACCTGTGATAACGTTACAAAGCAAAAATGACACCACATTGGGTTGCGGCAAAATTCAAATTAGGTAAAACAGTTTTTGCCAGATGACCCTCTGTGGTCTCACTGAAGTGAATGAGGGCCTGTGTCTGTCTGTCTTAACACAGCATTAAGCACATGCTGTATACTGTAGCTCTTACAGAGAGGAAGCAGTATGATGAATGCACTCCTTCTGTTTTACTTACAGATTTCCTACATAGTGATAAGGGCAGATTTCACACCGCAGTGTTGCTTCTCTGTGCCACGAGTAGGCACAAAATTGGGCCAGGGGACAGGGTCTAACTTATATTTTTAGATACAATATTTGCTCGTCGGAGTCCAACCAAATTTCAACAGAGGAGGCCCCAGGATTAATTGTTGTATCTTACTGCATAGAGAGCCACTTCCCGGGCAACAGGGGTGACGAGTGGAAAGTTAGCAAGGCTTATAATCAGATTGGTCACAGGTTGAAAATACCACAATTTCAAATTTCTCAAATCCCAAAATAAATCTATGTTTTAATACGCTAAAAAATTGACACACACACGCAAGGACGCACGCACGCACGAGGCACTAAACTTGATTTTAAAACGGAGACACATACACAGCTCTTCTTCAATAATTTTCTTTCAGTGCATCATGCTGCATAGCGCTACTGTAGTAACTGATTGTCTCACTAGTTATTCTTACACCCACATCCACACAATTGTACATCCTGAAATTATTATAAATTGAGACCAGTATATGAATGAGCTGTTATGAAATGGCTAGAAACCATAATTTTAAATATAAAGATAGTGTTCCTAAAAAACGATGTATTTTTATGCTGATGATACGCAGATATACCTGCCTGTTAGACACACAGATCCAGCCTGATTTACCTTAATGACAGCTTTTGTGATGTCAAAAGCTGTATGCCAAAAAAAAAAAAACTTCCGCTGAACTCAAACAAAACATAGATCATCGTTGGGTCCCAGCACATGGCAAAATCTGCATGTGTCTGGTCCCCTCATAAATAGGGGTTCCCAACCTTTTTTGTGCCAGGGACCAATAGTACATATTGGACCACCTCTAGCAAGTCCCAAGGAAACTTGGCGACTGGTTTGACAGTAATTTCAGTTTTGCAAAAATATCACCTATCTTTGGCCGCTTGTACCCTGGATCTTGTTCTTTCGGTCGTGACCCAGTCTTCATGACCATAGGTGAGGGTAGGAATGAAAACTGACCGGTAGAGCAAGAGCTTTGCTTTCTGGCTCAGCACTGTTTTTGTCACAACGGTGCGATAAATTGAATATAATCCGCACCCGCTGAGCCGATTCTCCGACCAATAACCTGCTCCATTGTCCCTTCACTCGTGAACAAGACCCCAAGGCATTTAAACTCCTTCACTTGGGGTAAGGACTCACTCTCTACCTGAAGAAGGCTCTCAGATCGGTTTGCTGCTGAGAACCAGGGGTTCAGATTTAGAGGTGCAGATCCTCTTCCCAGCCGCATCTCACTCGGCTGCGAATTGATCCAGTGAGTTCTAAAGGTCACAGGCCGACGATGTCATTGGACCACATCATCTGCAAAAAGCAGCGATGAGATCCCCAGCCCACCAAACTACAACCCCTTCCTACCCCGACCAGGCCTGGAAATCCTGTCCATAACTATTACAAACAGGATTGGTGACAGGGTACAAGTGGCTAAAATGGGTTTCCACAGGAGGGTGGCTTGCGTCTCACTTAGAGATAGGGTGAGAAGCTCAGTCATCCATGGGGAGCTTGGAGTAGAGCTGCTGCTCCTTTACATTGAAATAAGCCAGTTGAGGTGGTTCGGGCATCTGGTAAGAATGCCTCCTGGGCGCCTCCCTGGGGAGGTGTTCCAGGCACGTCCAGCTGGGAGGAGGCCTGGGGTAAGACCCAGGACTAGGTGGAGGGATTATATCTCCAAACTGGCCTGGGAACGCCTCCGGATCCCCCAGTTGGAGTTGGTTAATGAGGCTCTGGAAAGGGAAGTTTTGGGTCCCCTGCTGGAGTTGCCGCCCCCGCGACCTGATACCGGATAAGCAGACAAAGATGGATGGATGACTCATCCATCTTAATTTTTAAAAGACAGTGACCATTTTACAAGCCTTTATCTCATCACACCTGGATCACTGCAACAGCCTCTTTCCTTGCCCGAACCAAAATCTATTGATTGACCTCCAGACTGTTCAGAACCAAGAGACATGATCACATCACTCCTCTACAGTATGTTTGAGAATAGATTTTGAAATTTGACGAGTAGTTTTTCTTTCTTTTTTTATGTTTTGAGGGCCTGGATAGCTCACCTGGTCCAGTGCATGCCCATCTATGAAGGTTTTCGCCATTGACGCAGCAGCCACTGGTTCAACTGCAGCCTGCGGCCCTTTAGTGTATGTCATTCCGTCTCTTTATTTTGCTACCTTTGTTTAGCACTTTGTAATGTGGATTTTGAAAAGTTTTCAATAAAGATTAATACAATTATTATAAATGAGCAGAGGCTGTAATTTATGAATAAAATGAAATTCATTTAATAAAGTATTATCATTGCTTGATTTGCCTTCATCATATGATAGGCAGTAAGGAAAGATGAGAGTGACAAAAAAAATGGGAAGGAGGGAGTCTTCTTTGTGTCCCATATACTCACTGCATTAATGCAAACATGTACTGTGAAATGTTAGAAAACTAGACAGCTAGGTTACAACAAAGCAGCAGACAACAAAAGAAAAAGACATGCTCCTTTGCCCAAATGTGTGTGTGTGTGTGTGTGTGTGTGTGTGTGTGTGTGTGTGTGTGTGTGTGTATTTAGTGGCTCTAAATAGAAAAAAAAACTTGGCTGCCTCTTCATCCAAACTGATAAGGTAGAAGGCACCAGATTGATTACAGAAATCAATGGACAGTATTTGCTTTGACTTCGCAGCCTAATTAACAAGTCATTATCCAGGTGCCGTACAAAAAGGGAGAAAAGAAACACTGCAGAGGACTGCAGCTTGGGGCCACGCCTATGCTCAATTTCATCTCCATACTAACAAGCCATCTGATCCACAAAATAGAACAACAGGAAGTCAAATAAACACAAGTGGGTTCTGCAGTAACAAATAGATACATACCTTATTTACGCACACACACAAGCACATACGCTCATCTGTTGAATATAATTCTTGAGCTTTATGAACTCTGTGTGGCGCTTGAAGAAATATCTTGGGCAAATATTTTGCTTTCTTGCTGAGAGTTAGATAAGAAGGTACCCCTCTTGTGCCAGTTTGGTAAATATGTAGCTGGAGTTAGCAGTTGGTTAGCTTAGCTTGGCATAAATACTGAAAACAGGGGGATGCTAGCCAGATTTGTCTGGATAGCTGCATCCCCCCTGTTTTCTCTCCCTTAAAAAAAGATCACTATCTTACATGTTGTATGTCTTATTTGTTTATTTTGTAACAATTTATGTATAATTTATTTCTTTGCCGGGACCAGTTGCCAGACAACTGGCAAATAATCCAAGTTTTGGTGGTTATTGTGTAGTTTTTATGGTGAAAATACAATTGAGATAAAACTAACTGTTGTTATTTCTAATTTAAATGGATTTGTAGTTTTAGTACAATGTGCTTATGAGTACCATCATGGAGTCTTTTAAAAAGGCCCTGCACACCCATACAGGGGTTTTAAACCATTGTGGCTGGTTATAGGGCTACTCAATTATGGAAAAAATTATATCACAATTATTTTGGTCAATATTTAAATCACGATAATTTAACATGATTACTTATTTACTTCTGGAAAGATGTTGCAATTATTGAACTTAAAAAAAAACTGTGGAAACAGTATCTGGGAGTGCTCTCCCTTTGGTCAGTTCTGGAAAACTCTACGGCGTGCATTCATGGAGCGCCAGGAAGAACTCTGGACACTTGGCTGAGTATTGCTGATTCTTTGAGGTCCAGGCTGTAGCCTTGTGCTACAGCCTTGGCTTTAACTTGTGCAGGTGTTTGGTCCCTTGTCTTGTGTCCGTCTGTGTTTGTGTCCGTTTCTGCTGTGTTGTTTTGTCTCCATCACTCTCGTCTATCCTTTCTATGTTTCTTGGCCCTGGAACGCATTCAGTCTCAGGGTGTTAGTGGTTGTTTGTTGGCGTTTGTGGTTTCTGAATATATTTATATATATAAAAAAAAAAAAAGTTAAAAAAAACAGTAAAAAAAATAAAAAACTGTGAAATGCGCCTTAATACTTTTGCTATTTAAACTTTTGTTTTTTCATTCAGAACAAAAGAGAAAATTAAAAACGTATTAAGCTAAATAATGTTTTTTCTCGATTATTCTGTTTTTGTGATCATTGGGAGCCGAAATCATAATCACAATTCAATTTTGATTAATTGCACAGCCCAAGTTGGTTAAACCTCTGTTCAGGTTGAAGTCAATCGGAGCTATGCCGGTAGGGACATGACGTAATCAAACTTAATGGACTACTGGGAATGATAAAGGTTCACGTCTCTGCTGTCCATGTGTATGCTCACTATGCTCCACACATTCAAAGCAATGCGTCTAAATACCGTACTGCCACTTAATTACTCATTCCCAACCACTCAAGCTTGTGTGCACTGGTTTGCACATGTTGGAGCACCAAACTCATGCTATCCCGTTGGTCAGGAGAACTGCTCGTCACAGCTTACTCATTGGCTGACCTCATGCTGCACTTCTAGACACACTAGACAATGACTTTGCATTAGTAAGGATGGAGATCTTCTTTGACCATTTCTATAAAAGAAAAATAGAGCTTGCTACAATTCCAAAATCCAAATCACTAATTCCTTGGAACCTTGGTGGATATGGCAATAAACAAATGAATCATCAATCAATCCTCACCACCCAATACCTTCTCCTCGCTGCTGCCGGACAGTGCTGTCCGACTGAAGGCTATTGATTTAGACACAGGAAGGGTGCACAGCGCGGTAAAGAGAGCAGGTACAGGCCTTTTACTCACGGACACCACAAGGGAATGACAAATGTGGACTAATAGTATCCAGTATCTATTATGGAGCAGTCTTTTTCCAGTGTAATTTCAGAGATTAAATGAAAAAGGACCAAAAGCTTGAGAAAAATAAAAACGTACAGAAAAAGGGAGGAAGGCACTTAGGGTTACATGACAGAGAAATGTACATTAGAAGAAGAAACATGAGTGTAAACAAGCAGAATATGAAATACGAGAGAAAAAGGTAGATAAAGATGCATTCCCAGAGAGGCAGAAGATGAAGACAGAGAGTGTGATGGGGAATACTCGAGAGTCAATCCCAGAGATGAAGAAATAGATGGAAGAGGTTGAATAGAGGAGATGGCTAAAGGGAGGAGGGTGCAATGAGTCAGGCAGGGTGTGTCAGGGAGAAAATGAAGATGAGAAGAGAACGAGACACAGATGAAGCAGCATCCAGGCCAAGAAGTGGGGGATTGAGACGGATACCAGTAGAGAGACAGTAAGAGTAAGGAAACAAGAAAAGCATGAGCCAGAAATAGACTAGAGCACAGCAAACAGCAGATAGGGAGATAGACAAAACAGGGGGAAAGGCTAGAGAGAGCAGACAGTCTCTCCAGTAGGCAGGGCCAATACTGCAGAGGAAAAATGAAGGTTGAGTAGATGAGGGAGAGAGAAAGAAGAGGAAAGAGGACTGGTGGGATGGATGCCGGCTCCAGCAGCTCAGCAAGTCACTCTAAAGTGTGTGTGTGTGTGTGTGTGTGTGTGTTATATGCAGAGAAAGAGAGGATCAAATGAGATCCATTATCTCCGGGCAGGAGCTGGACGATCATCCAGTCAGCAGCCCATTACGTCAACATTCTTCAACACACTGGTCTGCTGGGACGCATGATGAGAGGTTGGGGGGGGGGGG